>NC_067221.1:29271506-29341506 GCF_019924925.1 Ctenopharyngodon idella
AAGCACAATAAGCAGCGGAAAATGACTCAATGCGGTACTACAGCTGTCTGACACGCACCCAAAGTCGCCTCAGACAACATGCGATGCCTTTGTTCAGTTCTTTTTTGCGGCTTATTCCTCTTGAACAGTCAAATACACACAAAATTATTTCTAAATGCCAGTCTTGGCAAGTATTCACGTAAACACATTTGGTTGTGTCTTAAGTGAACATAAACAGTTGGGAGAAATATGGATCAGTGGATCGGTCTTAAAGAGACTACAGCAGGCATATAAGGCTGTTGTCAATGTACTTAATTTTAACCAAACAACATTAGAAAAAGACAAAATCATTCACTTCTCTTGACTGAATAACTTTAGTAGCTTCAATAAGGATCAATCTATTTAATTCATACAGTAAAGACTTTGCAGTGTTTTATTTTTACCTTTGCTTATTCAATTTCTGTATTATTTCTTAGTTGAATGCTACTACTGTACCTGAAAAATGTAAAGTACTCTTTATTTCATTTGTATATTTCTTATATTTTATTTGTCCTCTTTGTTATTTGCACCTTTGTTATTTTTAATAAAGATAAAATTTAAATATATATATATATATATATATATATATATATATATTGTGATATATTAAATCGAAGGTGAATAGACTCCATGTTGACTAATACATATCAATAATTGTTTAGTTAGGGTTAGGGTTAGAGAGAGTGTTGTTTTATAAGTTGTGTAAGGAGGGGAAAGCACTTCTCTTTCTCTTACGTGTGTATCTAACTTCACTGTCACTAAATGTGCTGTATCGTACTCTACTGTTTTATTAAAAAATCTATCAGTATACTCTGTGAAAGAGTAGCACTGTGAACTGTTAATGTGTTGTGATTTGATCTATTATGATGTATGCATCCTTTAGTTTTGATGGCATAAGACACTGTAAATGATTGTTTTTTGTTTCATGTACACTAGGATTTGCAGCAGAAGAGCTGAAAGTGTCCTGGAACAGCTCATCATGGCAGTGTTTGTTATTCATAAGGAGAAGAACATCAAGAACCGCCCGTGGACATTGACATTGTTATTGTGCTGTATAGTGAACTGACCTCAGTCACCTCTGCTTGTGTCCTGCTTCTTAGTTTGATATACTCAACCTGACTTAACCAAAACATATCCTGAATGAAGAATGAAGACAGGTAAGCTAATATCTCACTCTCTTTGGAGTTAAGCTGTGTGTGCATGACTGTGTTTGTGTAAGTCTGGATGGTCTTGTTAAGTTTTGACATGCACTCATGAATTCAGACAGAAACTGGATCAGCGTTTTGTAACAGTCACCTTGTATTGAAGCAAACAGTGTTGAGCTCTATTGGGAGGCAGTTTGTCCTGTATTTTAACCTCTCCCACTGAAGCAAATGAGAACGTTTTAGTATTTGTTGTACTTTAATCAGACCCACATACTAGAGTCAGTGTTAAAAATGACAGATTAGAATAGAAATCAAATCTAGAAGGGATGTGAGTTGAGAGCTCTAACACTGAATGTTGCCGCACATGACAGAGAAGAAGGTTTCAGCATTACAGAGAAAGATGCATTGATTCTGCATGAATGTAGACATGACGTTTGTGAGAACAGCACAAATGTGGCTTCAGTAGTGTTTGCAGAATGAGAGGATATAGAGAGAGAACTTCTAGAAAATACAGTATGGTAAGAACAATCTAATTTTCTGTTAATATTGTATACTGCCATCTGGAGACAGTTTATTCATTCATAGTTTACATCCACATGGACTAGAGTTTTGCACAACATTTTTAAAACTAGTAAATATGACAGAAAATTTTCTAGTACGAGTCCTTAAATATCATTTTGATACTCTATTCTTTCTCAGACATTGTTTGTCTGCAGTGGAAGAAACTTGCTGATTGTGTTGCTGTTCTTCAGCTCTTTTCCCGAATGTCATCAGTGATTTCACATGGATTTCAGTAAACAGGACTTCAGTTTTGGGCCATGGACAGTCACCGCTGCGAAGACTCAAATCATGATGTCTAAAGATGTTGAGAGGTGAGTGCATGCATGTTTTGATGTTGATGAAATAATACTTAATAAGTTGACTGACACAATCTGAGCAGTCGAGTCTGATTCTGGCCAAGCTGCGATTCTTTCCCAGGTTGGCAGAGATGATGCATATGCCACTTGTTTTTCAAGTAAGTGAATGGAAAAACAGAGCGGTCTGGGACCCGGAAGAATAACAATGACATGATGTGTGACAGGTGCATCTTGTTATCTTGATAGCACCGCCCCCCCAAAATATGATGCAACACAGGCACTTCCCCCATCATGAGTGGACACACCCCTTATTGCTGATTGGGTACAAGAGTCTTGTGCTGCTCAGTATGATCCACTTTCAATAGCGTTTCTCAGAATTTGCTTACTGCACCTTTAATAAATCAGTTTGGTAAAAACACACTGACACAATCTGTTCACTTCAACACAGCAAATTACTGGATTTATGATGACACAGAAATCATGATTCAATGAGTTGAGAACTCAAAGTACCTTAAGATTATATATTTAGAATCACATTTAAAACAATAACATGAATTTAGGAAAATCCTTCTGCTACTGATACAAAAAGAAATCTGTCTGTTTTGTTTTTTTTATATTTTACCCAAGAAATCAAATGCAGAGATGTTTATGATAAAGACTAAGAGTTATTTGTCTTTTGACAGCACAAGATTCTTCAGATTCCCAGCACGTCTTCAGTCACATGACCTCCCAACAGGACGTTCCCGTCACACACACACTGAGACAGGCCGTCCGCTGAAACACACACACACACACACACACACACCTCCAAACTCAGTCACCACTGTACAAGAACACTAACTCACACTGAATGCTGAATGAATAAATGAATGTTGTCTCACGTTTCTGAGAGCGGATCCACGATGCCGCCTTCATGGCCACAAACTGCCACTCCACCTGGTCATCTGATCTACATGTGTTTAACCAGATCAGAGCCAGAACGGTGGCCCACACTGACCCGTCCACCTGGAACACACAACCACGTCACACACTGAACCAATCATGACATATCTGAGGACAAAACATCATATGCCCCACCTGTGCCGGTCTGTGATTGGTCACCTCATCCTCCGTCTTCCCAAACACATGAGCCAGAGCAGCGTTCAGTTCCCAGCATCCCGAGGCCTTCTGAAGAGAGAGCAGCTGGAGCAAAGGGTCCGTCTGGGGCTCGGGTTCTGCTGACACACACCGAGAGTTTAGACAGAAGGAAGCTGAACACATTTAAAGCAGCGTGATTTCTGGTGTAATTATCAGTAAAGCTGATCAATTCAGACAGGATTCGTTTTCATGACAGACATCTGTAAACGGATGCTTTATAGATAGTTGATTAATTCTAGATCGATCTACATACAATGTTTTATCACTATTTAAAGTGTTTAGAGTGAAAGCACAAAAAATATATTCCATGTCCAGAAGCAGATAAACACTACTGCAGTTACTGTCCTTCATTTGTTGGCTGTTTGTTTGTCTTACAATTGTCAACATCCTCATGGAATATCAGAGATATTTAAGCATATTTAAACATTCAAGAGATTCGACTCCCAGGGCTTTGAGTGAAACACCAGAAAACTACATTTACTCATAAATGGTTTGTCAGTGATTAATATTAACTCTAGTTAATGTATTAATAGAAGAAATGTTGTACACTTTACAGACGTGGAATGGGAAACATGACTGAAGTAGTCTGTTTAGATGGAATTAAAATGCAAAAGGAGCGTTGTAATTATGTCATAATATGCCGTCCCCATCTAAACAAATCCTGTCTGATTAATATTTTCTGAATCTGAGCCTGATGCGTTGATTTACCCTGATGTGACACAGCATCAGACTGAATCATGACATCAGCAGACACTGATTCAAGGGCACATGATAAAAAACAATCATTCAAAGAGTGTCATTCATAACAAGACAATTAGATTCATATATATATAAAAAAGAAAAGCTCAGTGAAGTAGATCTTATCTTACACATTTCACAGTGAAATGTCCTTTGAGGAGCCTCCATTGCTAAGGATACAGACAGAAACTGATAAGGGTATATGCTGAAACAGTCATTCAAACAGTGACTAGGGCTGGGTATCGATTCACATGACCCGATTCGATTCGGATTCACAAGACCTCAGTTCGATTCGATTCAGTGAATTCAATAATTCAATTTTCACTGGCCCACCACAAAAAAAGTAATAAATTAATAAAATAGATATTGTTTTTGTTATTTTTGACCCATGTATCCTTGTATTGTAATAAATAAGGTTTTGACACCCAATTAGATACCAGTGAAAATTTAACAATTAAGCTAAAATAACAAAGCTAAAATTACTAATATAAATTTCAAAGATTATTAAAAACAAGTAAACAGTCATTAATAAAAAAAAAGAACAATTAATTAAGCTACAAGCAATAACACAAATAAATAAATACAACAGAACAAAGATACAAATGAAATAATCAGTGCTTTTTAAAGTTTTTCAGGTCTAACAGCAGTTTTCAGGAACAGAAATTGAATAAAGTAATCAAATGATACTGCATATAATCGTCACTGTACCAATTAAATAAAGGTTAACACCATACTTGCAAAGGCGGGCATTTTGAGATCAAGTTGGTAAATATGAGGATGA
Organism: Ctenopharyngodon idella; assembly: GCF_019924925.1. Classification (NCBI taxonomy): domain Eukaryota; kingdom Metazoa; phylum Chordata; class Actinopteri; order Cypriniformes; family Xenocyprididae; genus Ctenopharyngodon; species Ctenopharyngodon idella. The sequence continues at coordinate 29,276,183 of NC_067221.1, forward strand.
CATCTAGTGGAGAAGACTAGTAATAAGATTAACGTCAATCAGATATTATGTTCAATGTTTTCAGAACTAAATACGAAAAAAAAAATCGATTCGTGGCTTTTGAGAATCAACAACATTTTAAAAAAAATGATTTTTTTTTTTTTTGCCCAGCCCTAACAGTGACATTCAGATATGGAGAAAAACACAATAAGAAAATACACATTCAAAAAAAGAACAAGACAAGCTGAGTGAAGTGCCTGTTGGCTGTGTATTTCTCTTACACTTTGCAGGACAAAGCATGATGGGAGCTGGCATTCCTAAGAATACAGAGAGAAACTGATAAGGGCATATGAAACAATCATTCAAACAGTGACATTCAGATATGGAGAAAAAGACTTTTGCTTCAAAAAAGGTTTTGCTTCACCAATACATAGAGGTAATCAAAAAAATGTAGGAAAATGATCAAACACCCTCCATTGGAGCACTTGAGATGGACTGACCAACATGAGATGTGAATATTATTTCTTACCTCGTATTCTCATCCTAGGGGCAGACTGTAGAAACAAACCTAATAAAGAGTTTAATGTTACATGTTGATGATGTGAGTACATTATTACACTATTACGTGACAGGAAACTATGAAACCCTACTTCTAAACAGTCCTGATCCTGCAGAGTTTATCTGGTCCAGATGTGTTTGATTGTGACTGGAGAACAGGGATCTCCAGGATCAGCCCTGCTCTAAACACACACAGAAATCAGTGAACTTACTCTGTACTGGCACTCTCCTCTGCAGCAGCGGCCCTCTCACTGTCTGTTTGCTGTCTTTATTGACGCAGATGAAGGCTGTGTGAACGCTGCTCACTCCTGCCTGAACACTGAGCTCCACGATCCTGCTCCTGACAGCCTCGGCGTCTGCTCCTCCGGCCCACTCCTCCAGCTCCAGAGAGCGGATCACAGACCGGGCCGCCAGCTGGTGGATCGTCCGTCTGCAACAAAAACAAACCTGTAAAGACAGTCTTGACGTGGGCCGGCGCTAGTGAACGTGATTTGAAATGGTGGCACTACTGTGAACGCAGCTCGTTTCATCCCGATCTTCTTTGTATTGTTTCATGTCACATCCATAATTGTCCCATTACAGCCAAAACAAGCAATAAAACTGAACAATAATAAAACTGTATTAGTGAGATTGATTACTGGCCAAGCAAGCAAGGAGATGATGTCAACCAACATGAAATGTGTAAAATGATTTAAGATAATCTTCATAACTCCATACTTTAACTTCTTATGTGAAAGCGGTAAAGCAGCGGTCAGTGATCAGCCCATATTTGTCTTAATCCTGTGATCAGAGACGGACCAAGTAAAACCTGCACATTTACTGCAGCTGGTTCTTGAATGATGGAGAGTTTTATCAGCCAACATAAGAGGCATCAAGAGAGATGAAGAGCGCTTTCTTTACAATCACTGAAGCTGTCAGTCAGTTCAGCACAAACTCACTGACTTTGACTAAACTGCACAATAAATCTTGTATTTACATCGTTTGTTTTGTTATAATGAGAGGGTGTGTGCATGTAAACTTGCACTAAACATGAACTCATTCAGTGTTTTGAGAGATACTGAACAGATTCTCACTACTGGTAACTTAAGCACCTCTGATTGGTCTTTTTTCAACAGAAATGCCTGTGATTGGCTTCATTAGTCAACGCTGTAAAAACACGTTGTAAATAGACACATTTGCAGCGACGCTGAACTCATGTGACACAAATATAGTAACCAGATTGCTTTAATTTACTTGCTTTTCTCTTTTATTAAACAATTACAAATTAAATGTTAATCCTGCAATGAAATATATTACTCTGCATTGATGTGACCAGGCAGCCGAGGTATTGGAGTCACTATACACAACTGACACCTCTGCTCAGGTCATGACTGTCAGTTATTTGTGATCTATATTAGCTCGATATAGGCTCCCTATTAAACATTGTATAGATTTTAAAATCTTGCTAATTACTTACAAAGCACTAAATGGTTTAGCTCCCCAGTACCTGAGCGAGCTCTTAATGCATTATAGTCCTTCACGCCTATTGCAATCTCAGAATTCAGGCCAGCTGATAATACCTAGAATATCAAAATCAACCGCAGGTGGTAGATCCAGATGAGATGAAAGACCTGCACCTAAAAACGACCACATCACAGCCCTGATTCAACAATATTACTGATCTGTGTGTGTGTGAGAGTGAGTGTGTGTGTGTATAAGTGTGAGAGTGAGTGAGTGCGTGTGTGTGTGTGTGCGTGTGCGTGTTACCCCGTGCCTTCCGTTGGTTTCAGAGTAAACTGGAGCTGGTTAGTCACTGGTTGATCTTTCAGCCTGTATTTCAGAGTTACTGCTCCTTCTGTCGTTCCTGAACTCTATGATGAGGGAGAAACAGAAACATGAGCAGCATTTGATGATTTTACATGGCTCTTCAACTACTTTCTTACAAGGGCCAGTGTTGTGTCACATCTGGGTTAGGACAGGCTGTCAGGCAGCGCATTTCTTAATCACAGAACCACACAATGATTGACATGTTGTATTTTGCCCGTGGGATACTAGTTGAGAAGCCCTTGGGTTAAACAGTGTGGCTCTGGTCTCCAAAAGCCTTTTAAATTAAAGCATTAAAAAGCTTTGACCTGTCCTTTCAGCTGAGCGTAGATGAGCGCCCTCTGACCCTGGAACAGGGTGTTGATGGGTGGGGACAGCATGTCCACCGTAACACCCTCAGGTACGGTCCAGTCCACAGAGATACTGTCCACGGCTGGCTGGAGAGCAAACCTGAGCGACTGCATCACCTGACAGAGAAGGACAAGAGAGGGTGGCGAATAAAAACCCTGAACATCTTGTTCTGATTCTGTCCACAGCAGATCTTACTTTGGGCTGCATGCGGTCAGTGCCTGTGATGAACTGAGCATGACCAGAACCTTCTCTGGCCATTCCTGTGATGAGAGCCGTACTCGCACCCTCACCGATCCCGAAGGAGAAACACCTGAAGACAAGAGAACACCAATCACCCAACATGAGCTAAAGGCTGTGATATCAGTAAATGAGGAGGAGTGAGACGAGCACGCCCACCTGTGAGAGTAGACGTGACTCTTCACCAGATCCAGCACCTCTTTAGTGTTCCACACCTCTCCATCCGTGAAGATGAACAGCTGAGAGAGAATCAGTGTCAGGCTGAGGAAACACCTCACCGATGTTCAGAAAGAGTGTTCAGTGATTAATATGTTTGGCTGTACCTGTCGGGGGTGATCCGGGTAACAGGGCTGACTGTAGATGTGTTTCAGCGGCTGGAGGATCTCTGTGCCGCCCATGTCTGCCTTCATGTTCTTCACTCTGTTTAGAGCCTCTTCCATCGTGTCCTCACTGTACACAACACTCTGACTGCAATGACACACACCACAGACTCTCACAAAACCACCGCCAAACAGCATGAGATCATTCCTGAAGAACAACTAACATCTGGATACTGACGGGAAGAAGGGCTCAAAGTGAGAGCCGAATCCATAGATGTTGAAGTAGCATCCCATGGGCAGACTCTTCAGCAGCAGCAGCAGTGTGTCCTAGAGAGACACATGCACAGATGAGACTCAGTACATCTCAAAAAATCTGTCAGATCTGAAATCATAAATCTTACTCTTGCACTTTCGATGCGCATCTGTGCGTCTTTCCCATGATGCATCACGCTGCCCATACTGCCGGATTGGTCAACCACAAAAACAAATTCGCCTTGAGATGCCAATGATGACATCACATCTGCAGTGAACTCTGGGTACAAACTGATCATGAGCACCGGGTCACCCATCAGAGAGCCTGAAACAGAGACAGTGCAAACAGGGTAAGAGGGTGTGAATGGACTGAATTCAGTATGACCCGTGTTACACCGTATGACAGTCTCCGTCCTGCAGAGCGAATCAAACTGCCTGAACAACTGTAGGAGCCTTATTTAGATTCTTGTGCACTAGCAAAAAGAGATTGTTTAATTTAGTAATTTTCTATTTCAAAATATTATGATTTAAATATATACAGAAATTATGTTTTTTGTTTAATACTTGGACTAACCTGTTCACATGAATTTACTTGCTCCTCCTCCTTGACGCGTCACTACGGCATGAAAGTGCAAGTCTTAATAGCCAGTCAGAATTGTTCAGCAGGAACAGGTTAGAGGGTGGAGAGCAACCGTTCCTTTAATCGCGTGCTCACACTGGTATTTAGCATTTTTGGAAGTTTCATTTTGTATTTTTGTTTGGAAAGTAAACCGGAGATTGTGATTAATAAATTAAGTTTTTTTTTTTTGTTATGACTGCATCTCCGTGTGTGCTTTATGGACATGTGTATACAAAGATACTCCTCCACTAACCTCAAGGGCTAAAGAAAGTTTTTAAAGATTAGCCGTCACAAAAACTAATCAAGCCCTGTGTCCAAACTTACACACCTGCACACACACATGAACCTCTTTTCTCTCTAATACAGTAGGAAGAATTGTTAATTGTGTAAATGAAATGAAATGTGGAGTATATAGAGGACGGTGTAAACTGTGACAGGGTGACAGAATCAGTCTTTAATCGCTTAGTGAGACACAAACACCAAGAAGTTCTGGCAATATCTGATATTTCACATTGCAGTCGTGAGTGTGAAGCTCCTGAGCCGCCAACGGAACGAATGTCTTCTTGCCTACGATGACTTAATTTTTATTTTAGGGTTGAACTAACACTTTAACTCACACAGAAGTATATTTACATCATACTGAATTCACGTACAAACAAAAACATGTACCTGGCTGAGCCGCGGCCGCTCCGGCCTCCACGACAGCAGTGGGCTGATGGGTATTCTCATAGTACAGAAGCAGCTCAACATCCTTATCAAACCGGTGACCAGCACTCAGATTCACCTACACACACCATTACAGGCTTCCTGAAACTGTGACGTTAAGTGCATTAAAAACTGTACACACACTCACACACACAGTACCGTGGCATGAGTGTGGTCAGAGTCGAGGAACACCAGAGGATCCAGAGGGCAGCTGGACTCCAGTCTGGAGATGCGGTCTGAAGATCTCACATCGACACTCAGAGACAGTGTGTACGGAATAACACATGCTGAGGAAACTTCTGGAACACCAGCGGCTGAAGCTGAGAGAATCACACGGACAAACAGAGATACTGTATAACACCAGCACCAATATACAGCTAAACCGCCTGACCAGAACTGACCTGAGCACCTGTTGGGTTTAGGACACAGCCGATTCGACCGCTGAACACTAAAGCACTGCACTACATCTGATTACCATCAATGAAAACATATCAATGATAATAATCAGAAATGTTTCTTGATCATCAAATCATCATATCAGAATGATTTCTGAAGGATCATGTGACTCTGAAGACTGGAGTAATGATGCTGAAAATTCAGCTTTGATCACAGGAATAAATTACACTTTACTATATATTCACATAGAAAACAGCTGATTTACATTGGAATAATATTTCACTGTTTTTACTGTATTTTTGATCAAATAAATGCAAGGTAAGCAGAAGAGTCTTTTTCAAAAGCTCTTGACCGCTAGTGTAGTTGACGGGAAGTAAGAGGTTTGACCACATCATTCACTTTGCTTTCTGGGAAGAATGGTTTCATAAAAAGATGTGATGTTTTGTACTTCTGTTTTGGTTTTGTTTTCAAAATTTCGCTGCTTTAAATCGAACATAAATCATGTAGAAATACACAAATGGAAAAGCACGTGTGTAATTAGGCCACAGAAGATGATCATGATCTCAGTGTGTGTGTTGAAGTCATGTGATCTGCACCTTTGGGTGTGTATCTGGGGTTGAGTACAGCCGGCAGACAGAAGCGCAGCGCGTGGTCGGCCTGAACGCTGAGCTCCATCACATAGACGATGATGATGACGGCGTTCTGACCCGGAGACAAACACCCGACACTCAGTTTGAACACATCCGAACTCTCATCGCTCTCTTCCAGCAGAAACGCCTGCTGACCCGAACTCACAGCGTCATCATACTGATCCCGCGCCTGCAAGAGACAAACACACCCATAACCACAAACACCAGAACAACCTGGGTGTGTTTCCCAAAGCCAACTATGGTCGCAAGCTCCGTCGTAACCAATAGAGTTCAATGGGACTTGCGACCAAGAAGGCTTTGGGAAACACACCCCTGGTCATTTCTGTCTGATCTCAACAGTCTGAGCTGAACATTTCATTTTTTATTATTGACTACGGTTCTCAAACTTCTCAGGACAAGTACCATGTTTGCTTTATGTATGCTTATGCCATATTTTGATTAATATTGCTGTATTTCAGGTAAATCATGATGCTGCAAGAGCCTCATTAGACCTTTGACTGGCCCTTTTTGGATCAATGTAAAACGTTCATTATTTTCTAATGGTGTAAATTCCAGAGGTCACCAGAGGACCTCCTCAACTATATCAGACACAACAGCAAAGATAAACCGGTGAGATGTATTACTGGTTTCACAGTCACAGAGAGAAGGCCATTCATATCAGAGGTACTTTACATACAGAAGCCTTAAAAGGCACATCAGTAAAAAAAGACACATTTTATTCAAAGGCTCAGAGACACTGTGGAAAGTGGTCAAAAAACAATATTATGGCAAAAGTCAGTATTTGTAAAATCTCCCCAGAATTAAAAGGATTACTGTAGAAAGATAAGAAAAACTTCTGTTGTGTAATGTGTGATCTGAACAAACATTTTAAAAATCAGAGAAAACCACAGACAGACAAAATCTGTTCACTCCTGCATAAAACTTTGCACAGATTTCATAGGTGTGTTTGAAGCGACAGGTGTGTGTGTCGGAGCAGGTCTGAACTGAACTCTGTGGAGTTAGAGACTTGTTAACATGTGAACATAATGACACTACATTTGAGCAGAAATTCATCACGTGTTGAGGGCATTTAAGCAATTTAAAAGTTACATTTAAATTTGATTTATCTAAAATAACTTGCGTAGGACAGGAATGGGCCCCTTTCCCCCAGAGTTCAGCCCCAGAGCAGGAATCAAACACTGTCACAGATAAAACAGTCTCGACTCACGCTCTGTTTGTCCTGCACCTCCGCCACAATCTCCTGCTCTCCGATCTTGGCACTGAAGTGGCAGACGGCGGCATCGGCGGGCAGAGGGAAGACGAACACGGCCTCCAGGGGGCGCTCCTCCTCATTGACATACTGCAGACTGGAGCTGACGGAGACCACGTGATCCTTAACCTGCAGCTGCACTGAGATGCTCTTCAGGGGAACTGAGAGAAACACAGACATCAGAAGATCCGCACCTACCTACTGCTGTAATTAAGAAGAATTACACACCATAGAGAATATAAACAATTAAAGCTGTAATCATGAGGAGGAAGAGGAGTTTATACCTGGCTCATTTTTTTCAGACACGAGACCACAGCAGTTCACCATCCTGACGGTCTGAGAGAACAAACAAGCTTTTACATTATATTTCATGTGTCTGTTTCGACATAACCTCGACTATATTCCATATAATCTGCTGCAAGATAAAGACTCGCTGCGTAATATCGTAAATACAGTAAATACACATGCTTAGATCTTCTTTGCCTTCTTACAAAGTTAAACATGTCTTACTGTTTTTATAAATCCTCAGCGATCGACTCAGTAAATAGTAAATAACTGATTCAGTAAATAAGATGAAAATTACTTTCTTACTGACTGTGTCGAGATGTTTCATGAAGAGTTGGATGACTGAATCAGCGCAGCAGCAGTTTTAAAGCAAAGCTGCGGGCGAAAGGCGTGTCTCATGAATATTAAGTAGGTCACGTCATGGGCGGCCTAAAGCGTCATCTTATTTACCCTAGTGTTTAACATTCACGAGATTCACAAAGCAATATTATTAAATTGTGAGTTTCACCTGGTTATTTAAAAGCATTAAGGGTGTCATTTGGACAGTTCAAAAAATTGTTAAATGTTCCGCTCAGTATATAGACTTTGACATGATGTTTACAGTCATTACATTCGTTTTGGAAAATTAGGGGTCAGAGGTCATGGTACTGGACACATGGTTGGTTGAAAGCACTCAGTTTCCTCGCAACGGACTGGTAATCTGACCGGTAATCTGACCATCTGAGGCAAAAGTGTATAAAAAAATAAATATGATGTCAGTATCTGGATTATATTTAAGTTTTTTAAGAAAAGGCAACAATTTTAGCTAGTTAACCTGGATGGATTGAATTTTCAAATAACACAAATAAGACATTAGACTGGTAAAAATGACGAAGATGTATTAAATGCACCAAACCAATGACTAATACAAAACTAGCCGTGGACAACAGAGGAACAACTACTGCAGATTCTGCTTTAATGTGATGAGGTGAGATGGAGGGACATGTGACAGATATTGGATGTATGGGATTTCACAACAGTGTTATCATGAAGACCAGAACACTTTAAATGTCTCAACATGGCAATCTTGTCTTGCAGATATGATTACATTGATGAAATGTTTTTCTTACCACTAGCATTTGTGCTTGTGTGAGGATAACAGCAGTTTAGATCTGATCAGAGTCATGTGATCATCCGTCACGAGCAGCAGGAGAACAGCCAGTCTTCAATCTTTAATGCCTTTCATAGATGTCCTTTTTATGAGCAAAGAATGCAGAAAGAGCCAGTCGCTCTAAGAATGATAAACAAAAGAACAGAAAAATCTGTCCGGAGGAACGCATTGCTTCATCTCGTCTTCTGCACTGGAATGACTGATCTGGGTGTGAACGAGTGTGAATCCATACAGGACACACCCGACAGATGCAGTAAAACACTGATACATGATCAGGAATATTCATTTATTCAGATTAAAATATTCACACTGAAAGATTCAGCAGGAATCAAATATTTTACAATAATAAATCATCAAATAGCTAAATTAATCTCACAAGAACCAGAATGTATTCAATTACTGCTCAAAGATCAGGTTATGCTGACATTCTGAAAATACATGTAATAATTGTCTTTATAATCTGGCAGAGCTTTAAAAAAACCCTCATAAAAAAAACAAACACTAAAACTGAGTAAACAGAAAAACTAAGTGTAGCTTCTTCATTGTCAAAATTACAAACACGACATAGCCAAATAAACTGCAGGAGTAACCCTGGTGAAAGTGTTTGTGACGGTCAGTTCAGCCAGGTGGTGTTCAGCTGCGTCTGGTTCTTGATGCTGGTGTCCATCTTCAGCACTTCTCTGACCGCCATTGTGGCGTAAGTGGAGGACGGCAGAGAAAATTCCATCTTCAGCGCCCGATACTTCCCTTCTGTAGACAGACACACACACACGATAAAGAAATGATACGGTCAGAGAGATGGTATCACTTCCTTCACATTTTAGCAGGGAGCTCAATCTGACAAAAGCTGTTGGTGATAAATTATAGTATTATTTAGCAGTATACACTGCCTGGCCAAATAAAAGCTGTGGTTAGGACTCGGGACGCTTTTGCCAGGACAATCCAAAGGATGTGGCGTTTACATGCGCTTCCGAGAGCCTCTTCCATTCAATGACACATGAAACGAATGCTTATACAATGTTCAGGATAATGCTGAAAGAGCCGTTCTGTACTGTTATGTCAATGTGTCGTGTAAAGAAAATGGATTCATTCAAACTATATTCTCACAGAGTCTATACATCTATATAGTCTTAAATATACTCTATAATCAAACTATCATGATGGTGTCATTTTAATGAGCTCATCTGTCAACATGATGTCGGTGAATCTCAGAGCTGCTGCAAACATCCACATCGCTGTGATCCGATGCTTTAATTGCTGCCATTGTTGTGTGTGTATTGTGTTATTGAGAGGAAAGCGGGCAGCACATATTCACATAATCATCTAAACATCGCTCTCAGCAGCGTGGACGGCGTCGGGATGTTCACTAACAGTATGTCACTGCAAAGGTATTTCGAGCGAAGAGTATATCAGAGTATATATTCATATTTCAGGCACTGAATCATGTTCAGACTCTTGTGCGTAAGTGCTGCAGTTCACTGAACGGCCACCGGTGTCACTAATAAGTGTTTCTGAATTCTACATACAGGCACTTTAAACAATCACATATGAAGACACATCCCATATTCATCAGGCTCACATTGTGAAAGAGTGATTCTGGGAGTATGAGGAAAGATTTTCACCATAGCGTCGTGACCTTTAACCCTATAGTCTGGAATGTGCTGGAGTCGACTTTACAGAGCGGTTCAACTCCCACTGTTAACACAAGAACTCGACCAAAGAGTAACGCAACTCTTGATGGAAGGAAATGTTGTGATGTTGCACAAGATTGTCGACGCGATGCCATGACGAATCCACACTGTAATCTAAAGGAGGTACAACAAAACAGAGCAGCATTTTCAGTTTCAGCAGCTCGTCTGGAAAGAGATCCATGAACTGAAGTGAGTGTTTCACAGCGGCGGATCACAGGAAACACTGCGGTAGAGTGAAACATTTTTGGCCAGGCAGATTATAAATCATCAGAAGTCTATGGAACACCCTGTATAGATCACTGAGTAAATGTGTGTGTTCTGGACCTGTGAGGTAGACTGGAGCTGGAGCGTTTTCTAATTTCTCCACATCTGTGTGAACGAGAGGCACTCGTGGATCATCGTACTGAATCAGCTCCCTTTGGAGAAACACACAGAGGAGAAAATCATCAGAATTAACGATCAAACACTGGGCGAGAGAGAGTTAACGAAGCTCACTGACCAGCTGACGTCACTGGGCCGTGTGAGGACTTTTCTGTAAGCGCCGGCCAGAGAATAATCCCGAACTTTGTGCCTCATGTTATCAATGTCCAGATCATCAGCGCTCAGCATGTCTCTGTATCCTCGACCCACTGCAGCAGAAGCACAAACACGTCTGAATCAGGACTGACTCCAAAGGTCTAGACATTAGTTTTTCAAGACCATATGAATCCTGGTTCTTTAAAGAGTAAAAACTTGTTGAGATGGTAAGTTAAAGGTGCCCTAGATTGTAAAATTGTATTTACCTTGGCATAGTTGAATAATTAGAGTTCTGTACATGGAAATGACATAAAAAAAGTGGTGAAAAACACCACTGAAAAACAGGCGAATCTCAACATAACACCAACTGTGACGCAGTCGGGATCATTAATATGTACGCCCCCAACTTTTGCATATGCCAGCCCATTAGCCCATTACTAACCCACAGCATTAGACAAGCCAGTATTAACGTCTGGAGCTGCACAGCCGAATCAACAGACGTTCTGCAGGTATTGTGAAGCAAGCAAGGCATAAGCATTTAAATTTGTACATGCACTGAATCGGCACATTTTTAAAAAATCTGTGGGGTATTTTGAGCTGAAACTTCACAGACACATTCTGTGGACACCTTACACTTAAGTTACATCTTGTGAAATAGTGTTCTAGGGCACCTTTAAAATAAGTAATATCTTTAGTTTCAGTTGTTGTAGATTACTTTGTCTTATTTTAACTAATTTCAGTCATCTCGAGGCCTTCAGCGGGTCTAACCAGTTCCAGCATGTTCTCAACACATGAATCTCTCTCAATATTCACCACTTCTTTTGTTATCACAGGATCATTCTGGATTATGTTGAGCTGATCTCAGTGAAAACTGGATGTCTGATCTCAAAATCTTACAAAGGCAACGTAAACTAAATGTCATCCATTTCCATTGAAACCGTTGTAAAGAGGAGTTTCCCAGAAAGCCTCACCACTGTGAGTGGGGTAGATGACGTCAAACCCGGGCAGAGGCATCACTACATCATGAATGGAGTGTTTCTCTGCCTCGTCAGCTGACAGGACATGAGCGGAGCCTGGAAACACAGAACAGCTCAGATACAGTGAATCATCATTATTGTCTCTCTCTCACACACACACACACACACACAGACAGACACACAGACAGACACACACAGACAGACACACACAGACACACACACACAGACACACACACACACACAGACACACACACACACACACACAGACAGACAGACAGACTCACACACACAGACAGACAGACAGACAGACTCACACACAGCCACACACACAGCCACACAGACACACACAGCCACACAGACACACACAGCCACACAGATACACACAGCCACACAGATACACACAGCCACACAGACACACACAGCCACACAGACACACACACAGACACACAGACACACAGACACACACACACACCTCCTCTGAGGATCAGATCTCCCTCCACGGCTCTCAGCCCGAAGGCCTCCACGCGTTTGCTGACCATAGAGTTCCACACGTAGCTCTGGTAACTGTGGATGTACATCAGCCTGTTGTTACGAGGGATCTGAAGCAACACAAGGACAGTTATAACACTGAACTCCAGTCAGAATGGACTTATATCATGATGTATTTGTGTCAGGGTCAGTTTTCAGTGCATTATAGTGTGAACATGTGTCCAGTCATCAGGTCAGTTCTCTCACCAGTCCGAACGCTGTGATGATGTTGTTCTTGCCGTATTTGGCCAGGCCTCGCAGTAACTGGCCCTCGACGCAGCGTTTGACCGGCAGTTTCTTGAGAGCCGCCTCTGGGTCGTGAGAGCGCGCCCACTCCTGTCTGCACTTCACCAGATAACCCTTCTCCGCTGGACGAGAGAGAAACACTGTTACACTTCAGAACATGACACACCTGTGAACGGCTGTCCACGCAATAGATCAGTCACATCAGGATTAGTTTCTGCCCAAAATGCAGCAGCTTTTCTCAAAAATTGTTATGATATATAAGGTGCTGTGTTGCTGCACAGTGAAACCAATAATCAGAGTAATTAGCATTGGCATTCATTCAAAAACTGATGCAATAGTCTAGATGTGTTCATTCTGTGAGTCCAGAGCAGAACCGGCCTCCCTGACCGAGTCTGGTTTTGCTCCCTTTTTTCCCCTCCATTTCTGTCACCTTCAGCTTGATCAATGAGGTCTTACAGATAATTACTATTCAGTAAAATCAATTTATTTAAGCTGTTCCTGAAACTATCCGATGAAGTCTCTGAATAACCGAACTGAATGTTTGAATAATGCCATGATATGATCATCTGTAGAGCTGCTTTATAGTTGCAATTCCTGACTGCACAATTTTGCAACACTGACTCTGTTTATCGTTTCCTGCTGTGAAGCTGTTTACAGTAATCTGTACTGTAATATGTGCTGTATAAACAAACTTGACATTATTTGTGTTTTACATTCAAAATCAAACTGATTTAAGTAGAGCACATTAATGTTCACTTTACAGTGCCAGATGAGCACTGACGGACACAAAGCTCTGCCGCGCCGGACATGGAGGGATCTCTCAGGTAAAGTGTATTTTACTCAGATGGAAGATCACATTTTACTGAAAACTCTCTTAAGTCATTGGTATGTGGCCCAAACATACTTAATGAATAAAAGAATAAATGACAGAAGGAAAGACTGATGTGGCCGAGAACAGATGGACACTGACCTCCAGGACGAGGCTTCAGGATGAGATCCATCACTTCCTTCCAGTTGTTCTGCAATATCGCCCTGTGAATTATAGACAACAGCAAACCATATGTTTACCTCATATGTGCTACAGAAACACAGGTGGGTGTGTGTGTGTGTGTGTGTTCACCTGCCAACCCGGTGTGTGGGTACGGCTGTGGTCCCGAAGCGCTGCATGCCGTAGTAGTTAATGAAGCCGGTTTCTCTGAGTGAAGTCATGGCCTGCTCCACCTGCTCCAGAGAGCCGGAGATATTCCTGTGGAGGAGAGAGACTTCACACACTCATACTTCTGATTTATTTTGGCATGTAATTTTTCTTGCCATTCATGCTTAATCTGCCAGTCTGGGTCAACTGGTATCCAGTTTGAATGACCAGTGAAAACAGTCTAACTGTTTATCTTGTTGGAGAAAGACAGAGAGAACAGATTATGCCATCAAACAGCAGCTCATACGGAGCGAAGCGTCACTTCCTCACCTGAGAACCACCGTAAAGTGGTTTCCCTGCAGCTCTCCGAGTTTTAATGGATGTTTCTTGTAGCTGAAGTTTCCCAGCTTCAGGTTCATGAGGCATTTGTTGAGGTGAGATAATCTTTCAGCGCTGATCCTGTGAAGAAACATTCGTATTTTCAAAAGGCAACAAAAGAGCAGAATAAAGGAGAGTTTGACAGATCTGGCGCTCCGCTTCACTCACTTCAGGACGGCAATCTCCTGCACTGTGATGGCCCTTTTGTCTTTGGTTCCCATGTAGGAGAACATGTTGGGCCTGACCCTGAAACACAAAGGCAGAACTATGAAACATAACGACAGCGCTGATGTGGGATCAGTGTTTACCAGCCGCAGACTCGTCTCACAGACCTGAGGAACTTGGAGAGAAGGTTGATGGCCTCCATGGTGTCCTTGTTCTCCTTATAGAGCACGAAATGGCAGAAACTCCCACGGTTCTTCGGCCACGAATGCTTTCGAGGGGCTTCGGTAGGAGACAAAGAAAGAGACGAATGAAAAAGGACAAAGTAATGAAGCACAGGCTGAAACAACACAACCAAGCATTTATTAATCTCTATATTTTAATTTTTGTTAAAGAAAACATACTTGGTCAATATCACCAAAGCAACAGCTATGCAAGGTTAGAGTATGCATGAAAATAATCTACTGTACGAGTTTTTGAATTAAGCATCGACACTTACAGCACATTATATTTAGAACAGCCCCACAATATTTCTATAAAAGGGTTATAACTGAGTTTTAATTAGCACAGCATCTGTCAAATTCAATATAAACAATCAATATAATTCTGTTGAGTTCAATATAATCCAACCACTGTTTCCTGATCTAGACTTTAATATCTTTATGACAGTCACACCGTTTTAACAAGAGCTCCTACAACAAATGTTTTAATGAAATAAAACATGGTAAAAATTTAGCTACATTACATTGGCTTCTGTTTCTGCACACCTCATGTATATTAGAACTCAAATATGGATGAGGAAAGACTTGGTTGTGAATCCTTAGAGTCAGATTTATTTTAGCTATTCAAGGCCGAGCACAACCTTCGATCAACTCAGATTCAACAATCTGTCTGAGAACAAGCTTAAGGTCATTTAGCAACAAACACCAGACATGATGAATATCAATATTCCTGCAGTTAAGATAAATCATGCTGCTGTGAGACCAACATCAGTGCCTGACTGACTAACTGTGATAATATCGCCAATAACCCAATTAGATCAAAGTCTTCTGTGTGTTGGGAAGCGCTCAGTCTGGTTTCATGATGGATATGATGATCAAACCCGAGCGATGAATCCAGTGTTTGTGTCCAAAACAAACCAAACTTCAAGGGCAAACAGAACAACATCTCTAGAATGTCACCTAATATGAACACGCTGCCGTTTTTGGGATTAGTCTTATGGACTGATAGTATAGAGCGAACAGAAGGAAAGATTTCCTGACATCCCTGTCCCTGGACTGATGTGGGATTGACCTTACCTGCGGCGGGTCTGACCTCTGTCCACAGAGAGGAGCGTGGGAGAACAAGAGAGCGTTACTCAGGATGGCGAGCAGACACACGGCGGAGGGTTTGCATGCGCGGACGAGTCCGGATTCACCGTTCCGTTTCCGTTCAATTCATTTTTAACATTCAGTTTGTGAAGCTAAACGAGGTGTAAAGAGAGAAGTAAATCTGATTGATGCAACAAATTCAGCTCATTCCTTGAGTACTAAACAGGAACAGAACGGATCTCCTCAGGACAGAAGCTGCCTGAACAACTCTGAAATGGAGCATCATGGGATAATCCCATCAAGCCTGTATCCACTGGGATTCTCTTGTCCTCACATGCACATTCACTCATGCACACTAAAGCACTTCAGCTACTCATGCAGGTGAGGTGAGACTCATGCAGCGTGAGTTCAGAGCGCCATCTAGTGAGAAAACCCGTCTTAAACACCGTCTGAGCTGAAACTGACTCAACCTAAACCTTCAGTTCTTCAGGGAACTGCAGACGGGTACGGGGAGCGAGCAGCCGTACCTGCCAGCGCTTTCTGCCCTGCAGCATGATACGCCACGATAAACTTCTTCCCTTCCCTGTCCTCAGTCTTGGTCTCCAGGCCGGGATACAGCGTCTTCACGGCTTTGTGCAGAAGAGTGCGCTTCTCCTTTGAGTCCTCCTGCACCTGAGAGACACATCAGACCACATGATTCATTCGAATGTGCTCGTTCATTAATACTGGCTGACTCGTTCATAATTAAATCCACCACTGAAGCGATGGTTCACATAAAAACATCTTGATCAAAGGATGCATAAACTACACAGAGAATATGACACGCTGATTACAATATAAAAAGGAAACCTGTCAGTTATTAAAACACCGTTTGAGGTGTGTGTGAGTGTTTCCTGGCGCTTCTCTCACCTCGATGGCCACGTTCCCCTCTTTGTTCTTGAAGAGCTGAAGCTCGGACAGCTGCTGCTTCTGCTCCTCCGTCAGACTCTGACACTCGGCCGAACTGAGCTCCGGAGAGATTTCCTGAGGCACACAGAGAAGCGCTTTCCTTCAGACGTATGACATCATCTACACTGATAACAGCTTCAGACCTGGTGGAGGTTCAGTGCACTGATCAATCCAACCTACGAGCCCTGAACCTGAAGAAGAACCTGAAGATGAACCTGAAGATGAACCTGAAGATGAACCTGAAGATGAACCACAGCACCGCTACATTCTACAGCTTGATTCAGTCTAGATCTTCAACCAGAAGGCACTGGATTAAATATTTTGACTGTTCTGATACGATCTGACCTGTAATGCTACCTGAATCATAATCATACACTGTTTGCTGTTGGCCAGAGGAGAACTGAGTTTGGTTTCTCCCAAGGTTTTTTTCTCCATTCTGTCACCTGATGGAGTTTGGGTTCCTCGCCTTTGGCTTGCTTAGTTGGGAACACTTGATAATCAACAGTGTTTTGATCTGCCTGCATCGACACCACTGTATGAGAACTGAACTGAGCCGGACGATGACATCACTGTTTACTCCAGAGCTGCTGTACAGATAAATGAACCGTTAACAACTTTACAACGGAATGAATCAATACTGAACTTAAGCTGGACAATGACACTATTTTCTTCTAGAGCTGCTGTGCAGCCAAAATTATGTTCCCTCTATCACTGTGAAGCTGCTTTGACACAATCTGTACTGTAAAAAGTGTTATAAAAATAAAGGAGATTCGACTCGCTGTTGGACACAGACTGGCTTTAGCAGGGCTGTCAATTTACATCTAAAGGTTCAATAAACTGATACATTAAAAAAAAAGAAAGATTTAGGACTCTTATTTTTATCTGTGACAATAATAATAAAACCTGTGAATTACCTTAATTTAAATTTGATTAAAATTTTAAATCGAGTAATCCAGGATCTTACCTCGACATCTGCAGGAACGGACAGATCATCCAAACGAACGATCTTCCCATCTTTACTGATTTCATGGACCACAAAGTCTGAGTACCTGAAGAAGAACAGGAGCGCTTTGATGAACACTGGGCACTGCTGTCACACACACACACACACACACACAGAGACACACACAGAGACACACACAGAGAAACACACAGAGAAACACACACACACAGAGAAACACACACACACAGAGAAACACACACACACAGAGAAACACACACACACAGAGAAACACACACACACAGAGAAACACACACACACAGAGAAACACACACACACAGAGAAACACACACACACACACACACACACACAGAGAGAAACACACACACAGAGAAACACACACACAGAGAAACACACACACAGAGAAACAGAGAAACACACACACAGAGAAACACACACCTCTCCTTCAGGATGCCAGAGAAGCCCTCGTGTTCGCTGATGAACTTGTGAATGCCCACATCTGCCTCACTGAGGCCGTGCTTCATCATGTCAGCGAAACTCTCCTCCTCCTCCTCCTCCTCCTCCTCACACGGCTCCTCTCCCTCATCCGGCTGCTCTTCCTCATCCTCTCCTCCTCTGCTCTCCTTTTCCTCGACTCTGACCCTCTTGGCAGCGGGATCCGGATCCTCATCAGGGAAGGATCGTTTCTCTCCGGTCAGAAGAGGAACAGTGACCGGTGTGGATTCAGACTCCTCCATCGGCCCAGAGCTGTGAAGAGAGGAACTCACACTCATCTCTCTATCCATCCATCCATCAATCCATCTCTCTCTCTCTCTCACCAGGTCTGAACTGGTCTACATTTACTCCAGATTCAGTCACTCATACGGACTGCGGTATTCTTAATCTGGACGATTATAGTGTAAATATCTACCATTCCAAATCTGCAGTTCAGTCAGCTGTTATAATACACATGTACTCACATCTGCTGCGCGCGCTGTGTGGAGTGAGTGACAGTACAGCTGGATCCTTCAATGCTTCTCTTTGGGCAGTAAACAATGCGCTTTAACACAGAATGAGAAGAAAACAGCACAGATCTGAAAGAACAGAGAGCAGAGATCAAAAACAGCAGATTCTCAGGACTGGATCTGAACATATGTGATGATCTTACTGTGTGAACACGAGACGAACTGCCGCAAAACATCCACACATGTGTTTCTTCTGACTCGCACATACCCCGGAAACGAATCCTCAACAAAGTCCCGCCCCTCGACGTGTATTATTGGCTTATAGCATTGTCAATCACGCCACACTGCAAATCAGATTACACAATTAGGTGTGACAGCGCCAGCAACACATATATAGCATTATTAGTATTACCATGAATAACAACAACATACGAGCGATATTTTTAATAATAATACATTTACATTTTTATATAAAATGAACATATTTAATACACATAAAAATTAATACACTCATTGCAGTTGATTTTGATTTTGCACTCAACTTTGTAAATCTAACGGCTGGATGGAAGTTAGCAATCTTATGGTGAAGGCTAGTCGTAAATATTAATTAGATTATCCTGACGTTGCTTGGTAACCTTCCTGCGCGTTATCTAATTAATATCCAATGTCCAAATCTTTGCTGTAGTAATATATTCGTAATATATTCGTTTTCGTTAACGCCCACTTACCAACGTCTTCCTTTCATCCAATCGGTTAGGCCTGCTACGCGAACGTCTCTATGATGCGTCATTAATACTCATGAGCGTGATTGCCCGTGCGCGGCCACGTAGACGCCTGAACGCGCGTCGGCAGAGGTAACGCGCAGGAAAGAGGAGAGAGATCCCGGCTTGAGGAACAACATCATGAGCTCTAGAAAGGGTGAGATACATCAATCCCTATCTAGTACACACTACATTCCCATCAGCGCTCATTTTCACTTATATATACACAGATAGATGCCCACAGAGCTTTTGTTTATATTGTTTATATGAGCGATGCTTCTGTCAATGATGTGTGTCTTCTGCTCGGTTCGGTTCGGTTCGGTCCGGTCCGGTCCGTGTCTCCCCCGGTTCTCCGCTCCAGTGTTGGCCATTCAAGCGCGGAAGAGGAGGCCGAAAGGAAAGAAGGATAAGACGGGTCACCATCGCAGGTAAGGAGGGCGTGTGTGTGTGTGTGTGTGTGTGTGTGTGTGCGTGCACGCGCGCGCTCGATCCCTCGCGCTCAGCTCGTGAAGCGAGGTCAGTTACTAATGGCAACGGCGCGGGTCGCACCCCTTCCTAGTGTTTACGCTGTTATGTAACTTTGTTGATAATTTATCACCAGGGGACACAAGTTAATGAAGGCAAATCCTTCAACATGACCATAAATATCATCATTCACCATCATAATCACTAATATCAGCAGCAACAGCTGTTTGTTTGTGTGTGTGTGTGTGTGTATTGTGGTTGGCTTCGGTCATGTCTGTCATAGCTATAGTTGTGTGTCTTTATGTTGTATTTTACACACACACACAGTTGTTGAAACACAAGGGTTTGTTGAAGTGTATTGGTAGATTTAAAGTAGATTTAAAGACAGAAACTGATCTGTTCTAATTACTGATTCCTGAGTTTATACGAATATACACTAAATAACACAGACATGCAAACAAGAAGATATATGCATAAACTGATGCATATTTCAGCATTATTTACTGATAAACCACTGAATTCATCATTAAACCTTGTCATCCAGTGGACCGATACATATTCACACGTTATATCTGTAATATTTCCTCGTGTGCTCTCAGACGGTTGTGTCACATTTACAGTCTTTAAACTCAATTTATTCAACACAAGTACCTTCTGCGCTGCTCACGTGACCGTTGTTGTTGTTTCGTCTTCTGTTGATCTGATTGGTGTTTTTTGTCTAAAATAAGGCCAGAAAATGAGTTATGGAGGTAAACAATAGCAGGCTAAACTTCTCCTGAGGTTCATGGGAGATCTTAGCAACTACTGTTTCTGTGTTCCTGTGTGCTTCAGCAGCAAAAGAAAAAATCTGTTTCCAAAAGAGGGAAGAAATAGAGATATGGATTATGGCAGTCAGTCTCAAAGCAGATCTTCATCTTCATCTGCTTCCTCTCCTCACCGAGGTCCTCGTCCATGAACGAGATGTTATACTGGTACATGCAGTTCGCTGGTGAACAAATAGATTTTGCTCACTTAAAAGATTTGTTCACTAATGATTTGTCACTAGGTTAAATCAGAACAGTGTTCACTCTTCTTCTTTCAGCACTGGTCATGTCCAAATCTCTTGCAGATTTGTGGTCTGTGTACTAGTCTTGTCAAAAGTACCGGTATTTTGGTACTGAAATGTTAAAAATGTGAAGATACCAGCATTTCCCTCTAGCATTTTGAGCGGATTCTTAAACACCTCTGATTGGCCATTGTGTTCACATGTTCAACAGATATGTCTGTGATTGGCTACAGTGATCAACGCTTTAAAAACATGTTGTAAATAGACATCTGTGGTCTTCACCGAGCGTTTACACAGATACGTGAGTTTGAATATCTGCTAATCCGTAAAATATCCGCTGATAGACGCCTATTTTCAAACGCTCCCGTTTGTGTCTGTGTAAGCGTGTGTAGCCAATCACAGACATATCTGTTGAACTCGTGAACGCAATGGCCAATCAGAGGTGTTTAAGAATCCACACAAAATGCTAGGGGGAAATGCTGGTATCTTCACATTTTTAACAGTTCAGTACTGACTTGGTACGGAAGTACCGGTACTTTTGACAAGACAGCAGTGTGCCAGCAGAGGTTCGAAAC
Source organism: Ctenopharyngodon idella (assembly GCF_019924925.1). Lineage (NCBI taxonomy): Eukaryota > Metazoa > Chordata > Actinopteri > Cypriniformes > Xenocyprididae > Ctenopharyngodon > Ctenopharyngodon idella. Next base: position 29,297,379 of record NC_067221.1, read on the forward strand.
ACCCTTGCAGCACCACCTACTGGAGAATGACGAGCACAGACTGAATGATCAGTGCAGAAACATGCTGTCTCTCTGTGTCTGTCTCTCTCTCTCTGTCTCTTTCTCTCTCTCTGTCTCTTTCTCTCTGTCTCTCTCTCTCTGTCTGCCTCTCTCTCTCTCTCTCTCTCTCTCTCTGTCTGGTTCATTTGTGGTATTTGGCGATCATCGTTAAATGACTGTGAAACTGTTCAGGTGTTTTCCTCGAGTTTGATGTGACTGTCAGAGGAACAGCTGGATCATGTGAACTGATTTCATGAATGGTCTCTTGGGCAGCAGCAGCGCCGTCTCACTCCACGCTCCACACCGCGAGATATTTTGTGATCGTTTTCACGCAGCATCTACTGTCAGTCTACATTGATTCTTTGAGGTTGTAGGTTTTCTCACCTAAACAGCTTTCATGTATGTTTGATGATTAATCATTTGTGTCATTTGAATCAAATGCTTTCTGTGTTGATGAAAGATGTGATGAGAATCTGACCTCTGCTCTGGACAGTGTGTGTCGTGATGAAGTCCAGTAGTTTATACTGCAGAATAACCTTCACTCAGATGCGTGTGTAATTATCGGGATGGAGTCTGTCTCCATCTTTAGAGATGATGGCTGTTATCAGGCCTTGATTCCAGATCAATCAAGGTTTAAGGTTTGGTTTAATATCCCATCAAGTCCTGACACTTTATTTGTTTTAAGTTCATTAAACTGTGTTTTTGAATGGGTTGCCCATATTTTTCCATGTTGTATGGCCAATTCTTTCTGATTATTAATTTTTTGTTAAGGTTGTTTTTCTCTGTTTCTCTGTATTATTCAGTTTGCTGTGTTTCTGTTTTTTTTTTTTTTACAATTAACATGGTAATCTTGATCAATGGATTTATGATTTTGCCCAGTTTTTTTCTCACATGTATAATAATATTTTTCCCACTGGACTGATGTCTTTGGCGTGAGAGGAAAGCAATCTGAGAGCGGATGTGTGTCGATCTCTGCTGGTCTTTGTGTTTGTCCTGTGGAGACACACAGTGATCATGTGATTGAGACATGAAGGATCTGCGTCTGTTATCATGTGATCTACTGTAGATGGAGTTTTGTCCAGGATGTTCTGCTTGACTTCAGTTCATGTGTGTTCAGTGAAGGCTGTGCTGCTTCAGACCAGCAGGTGGCGCCGATCCCCTTCAGACACTGCAACAGAATATACGGCGTCTTTCTATTGGGTGAACAACACGTTTACATGTCCAGAGAAGTGCAGATCCCAGAACAGATCCTTCACCATCACACCAGGCCATAAATTCACTTCACAATCACAATACATATCGTTTCAAAGCAGCTTTACAGAGAACGCATGTCAACATTACAATCTAGAGTGATCTGTTATCAGAGGAGACTGTCCAAATTATATAATTTCAGAAATGTACATATACAAATCACACAGTTAGCTAACAATATATTAATTTAAGCAATGTATTAATTTAAAGGGTTAGTTCACCCAAAAATAAAAATAATGTCATTAATTACTCACCCTCATGCCGTTCCACACCCGTAAGACCTTCATTCATCTTCAGAACACAAATTGAGATATTTTTGTTGAAATCCGATGGCTCAGTGAGGCCTGCATAGCCAGCAATGACATTTCCTCTCTCAAGATCCATAAAGGCACTAAAAACATATTTAAATCAGTTCATGTGAGTACAGTGGTTCTACCTTAATATTATAAAGCGACAAGAATATTTTTGTGCGCCAAAAAAACAAAATAACGACTTTTCAACAATATAGTGATGGGCTGATTTAAAAACGCTGCTTCGGAGCTTTGCGAATCGAATCAGTGACTCAAAGTCATGTGATTTCAGCAGTTTAGCCGTTTGATAGGAGATCCGAGTCACTGATTTGATTCGTAACACTCCGAAGCAGTGTTTTGAAATCAGCCCATCACTATATTGTTGAAAAGTTGTTATTTTGTTTTTTTGGCGCACAAAAATATTCTTGTCGCTTTATAATATTAAGGTAGAACTACTGAACTCACATGAACTGATTTAAATATGTTTATAATACCTGGATCTTGAGAGAGTAAATATCATTGCTGTGAATGCAGGCCTCACTGAGCCATCGGATTTAATCAAAAATATCTTAATTTGTGTTCTGAAGATGAATGAAGGCCTTACGGGTGTGGAACGACATGAGGGTGAGTAATAAATGACATTATTTTCATTTTTGGGTGAACTAACCCTTTAAGGCAGAAACAAAGAGCTCATGGAAATAATGAATACATGTTAACAATGATTAGGATATATAGGAAGATTTGCATTGTTGCATGTTGATCCAGAGTTTGCGTCTTCTGAAGTTCTCGCAGGAGTTGGCGCCGTCTCTTCAAAAGTGTTGGTCATCTGAGGTCTTCTTAAGAGGCTGGATCCAAACTGGAGCTGATGTACTCTCTAGTCACCTCAGGACGGGCGTCCCGAGATGAAACAGAAAAGCAAATGGAGAATAATTAGCATAGCTGCTGTTCATAGCATTAAGCAAAGATAGTCATGTGCAATTGATCTGATATGAGATGCATTATGTGAAAGCTTGGGTAAAGAGATGTGTCTTTAATCTAGATTTAAACTGGGTGAGCGAGTCTGAGCCCCGAACATTATCAGGAAGGCTATTCCAGAGTTTAGGAGCCAAATGTGAAAACGCTCTCCCTCCTTTAGAGGACTTAGATATCCTAGGTACAACCAGAAGTCCAGAGTTTTGTGATCTTAAAGAGCGTGAAGGATTGTAGGGCGATAGAAGATCGGTTAAGTACACAGGAGCTAAACCATTTAGAGCCTTATAGGTCATTAGCAGTACTTTATAATCGATACGGAACTTAATAGGTAACCAGTGAAGAGATGATAAAATTGGTGTTATATGATCATATTTTCTTGACCTGGTAAGAACTCTAGCAGCTGCATTTTGAACTAATTGTAGCTTGTTTATTGAGGAAGCAGAACAACCAGATAGTAATGCATTACAGTAATCTAGTCTAGACGTCATGAAAGCATGAACTAACTTTTCTGCATCAGAAACTGATAACATATTCCGTATCTTAGCAATGTTTCTGAGGTGGAAGAAGGCTGTTTTTGTAACATATGAAATATGATTTTCAAAGGACAAGTTGCTGTCTAATATAACACCCAGGTCTTTAACTGTCGAGGATGGAGTAACAGTACATCCTTCTAAATGCAAATTGTAGTCTGAGAGATTCTGTGTACAGGTTTTTGGCCCAATAAGTAATACTTCAGTCTTATCTGAATTTAATAGAAGAAAATTACTGGTCATCCAATGTTTTACTTCTTTAACACACGCTGTCAGATTGGATAATTTAGAGATTTCATCTGGTCTTTATGAAATAAATAACTGATCCTAAGAATAACTGATAATAAGATCCTTGAGGCACTCCATAATTTACTGACGTTATCTTAGATTTTTCCCCGTTTAAATAGACAAAATTGTGATGGTCTGACAGGTACAACCTAAACCACCGTAATGCCTGTCCCTGGATACCAGTGTAATTCTGTAGTCGATCTAGGAGTATTTTATGATCTATAGTGTCGAACGCAGCACTGAGATCAAGTAACACTAGTATTGAGATACAGCCTTGGTCAGAAGCTAGAAGTAAGTCATTTGTAATTTTAACAAGTGCAGGTTCTGTGCTATGATGAGGCCTGAATTTTTCATAGATAACATTTTTTTTGCAAGAAGGAGCACATCTACTTCACTCCAAGAGGGTCTAGAACGCAATAAAGGCACAAATCTCAAAATCCTGTGAGAGTCTTTAGATTCGTCCTGTATTCTGTTGTCTTGTATTGAGCTGTTGTGTTGCGCCTGGTTTAGAGCCGTGACCTCCGCAGACATTGAGGAGATATCGTATCAGATATGATCACATTCAGCCCTCTGTATCTGACAGTCTTGATGCTGCTGTTTGTTGTTCGGATGACAAAAGGTTTAAAAAGTTAAGCTGCTCTGCGCTTGTCAATGTCAAAATCATGTAGACAACCAATCAAATCCAAGTAGGCGGGGCTTTACTGTTCACAGAATCCGAGCGAAAACTCCAGCGCGCCGCTTCAGTTTGAACGGTAAAAGAGTGTGAGGTAGACAGTACGCCTGACAGTAATATCCAGAGATACAAAACTGCTTTATTTATTATTTATTTATTCACATTTGGCTGTTTTGAATTGAAAATAGAGCAGCATAAGTTTGGTTGTCGATCTGATTTATTTTACTTTAAACAGCCAGAGCTGTTTTTGTGTTTGTTTGTGTGTGAAACTGATGCTCTCATCACAGCGATGACCCAAATAATGCAGGACAACAACCATAAACACACGGAGAGGACGAGTGTGTGTCACCTGAGCAGAGACTGATGACTTACTGTGTGATCAGTGCTGGATCAGAGCATGTCCGATCACACAACACACACACACACACACACTCACACTGACACACAACACACACACACCGTGATGTCGGAGGATCCACTGCACTTCCTGTGACGTGCAACAACAGGCTGGAAGAAACCGGCCTGGTTGCCATGGCAACCGTCAAATTGTGATTAGCTAAAGAAGAGCAGAAAGGATGAAGCGTCACACAAACATATGGAGACAGAATGATGCTGTGGGGATGCGGCTCCATCCGTCTCTGTTTCTCACTGATATTTTAGGGGTCAGAATTGAGGCTGCTTGAAGCAGCTATCTTTACATGGCCTACTTCCACAGACACACAGAGAGAGAGAGAGAGAGTGAGTGTGTGTGTGTGTGTTCTTGTATACATGGTTTGTGAGGACACAAATGTGTCCTCGTGAACCAAATAGCTTTAAAAACATACTAAACAATGTTTTATTAAAAATGTAAAAATGCAGACAGTTTTCTGTGATGGGTAGGGTTAGGGGTAGTGTAGGGAGAGAGAAAATACGGTTTACAGTATAAAAACCATTACGCCTATAGAATGTCCTCACTAAGATAGCAAAACTAACCTGTGTGTGTGTGTGTTTTGGTCCAATGCTGTAAATATTATCTGCTGCACCAGTTTTCTTCATGTAAGGTTGATACTGTAAACTGCACTGGAGCGGTTCGTGTCGATTAAGCAGAAGTTCATTTGATCTTTAATTCATTTGTTTGCCATTAAGCAGGCCTGAGCAAAAGTTTAACTCCAACCCTGACCAAAATCACCTGCCTGTGTCTTTCTACTAATCCTGAAGACTGTGATTAGCTTGTTCAGGTGTTTGATCAGGGTTAGAGCTGAGCTCTGCAGGACACTGGATGTCGAGGGCTAGAGAGAGACAGACAGACAGAGAGACAGAGAAAGAGATAGAGAGACAGACAGGTCACTGGAGGCCTTTACCATCATAAGGTCCTTTAATATGCCTGTCTGTCTGTCTGTCTGTCTCTGAGCTCACTCACCGAGAAACAACCCCATCTGCTGTAAATACAGACAGACAGACAGAAGACGAGAGGAGAGAATGAAGAAAGGAAACCAGCAGCAGCTTGAGAAAGAGAGCAGCTGTAAAATGGGGGAGAGAGAGAGAGAGAGAGAGAGCGTTGCCCTGAGATACAGGATGTCGTAACAGTCGGAGCGCTGGACTGTGGGAGGGGAGCATAGAGACGGAGAGAGAGAGAGACGGCTGTTGTTTGAGCTCAGATCCCCCCGCCGCTCTCTCTCAGTGGTGTCGCCCGCTGCGCGCACAGATCTGTTATTGTGCAGCGCTGCAGAAGACCGAGAGACAGACAGTGTGTGGGAGCTGCGCTTTCTCATCGTCATTCAGGAAACGACGGCGGTGGGGGACGAGCGCGAGCCACCGCAGGAACAACAACAGACAGGGCGGGCGGCAGCGGTGCTGAGACGTTCCTCACGTCCGCCGCTCTCCGCATCCCCCGTCTCAGAGCCTGTGTCCTCCATCCTTTATTTTCCTCCAAGGAAGAGGAGAAGAGAGGAGGAGGAGGAAGAGCGCCCCCTCCCCTCGCGGCCAGCAGAACGCTCCGGAAAGACAGAGAGAGAGAGAAAGAGAGAGAGAGAGAGAGAGTGTTTTATTCGTCCCTGGTCCTGCTCCGTTCTTCTCTCGGGAGCGAGCGGCTTGCCCATGTCCGTCAACTCAGAAAAATCCTCTTCCCCAGAAAGGTATCGCGTCTCGACACATCATCTCCTCATCTACCTGTCTGTCCTCCGTCTCATCCTCATCTGTCTCTCTCTCTCTCTGTCTGTGTCCTCCTGTTGTGTGTTTGTGTTTGCCTGATATTGAATGCAAACACAGAGAAGTGCTATAATATATTTAATACTGTACACACACACACACACACAAACACACGATGGTCTCAATTTTGTATGCAGTTCTGCATGAGCTTATAGACACAATATTTGGTGTCAGAGCATCACAAACGCTGTCAGATACGTGAGCCGGACTCTATTGATTTGATGTAGTTGGAGCTGTTTTCTTTTGTGCAGCATCAACGCTACACATTGCGCCGTGTGTCATCACACTGTTATATAGGGCATCAGAACCAGAGCAGAACCCGAGCGCCGGGCTGAGGATTCATGGTGATTTTGCAGGACAGAAATTCCTTCCTGAATGGATTCTTTATAAAGACATGGAGAGAATTTAAGCCAAATTAACATCCAGTAAACACCCACAAGTGCTGTGACTGTTAGCGTCACATGACGCGCACATGCAGACACATCTCTGATCAGTGTGAACGTACATGTGGAGTCTCCATATGAACTGCTGGATGTGGGATTGTGCCGTCTGCGCAGCCGACGTGCCCTGAATGCATTTCAGATGCTGTATATTCATGAGCGAGGACGGTGTGTGATGTAAAAATGATTCACAGTGAGTCTGATGGACAGACAGACAGATGTACAGTAGATTAATGTTTCCTGCAGAGCCACAGAGATCTCAGAGATGTTTGCCTTCACTAAATGATGTGAATCTTGAACCTGCAAAGGTTTTCAGAGGTCATTTGAGCGAATATGAGTGTCCTCTACAGTAGACCCATGTGACTCAGAGGCATAATGTAGGACAGGACAGGCAAATTCTTCTCCAAAAGGACCTGCCTGAAACCAACCGGTCATGGAAAACTGACCCATCAAACAGTCGATTGACCTCGGATAATCAGGTGTGAAGCAGGCTGTGGTAGTCGGGACAGTCAGTGAGCGTTCTCTGTCTCGACGTGCCGATTTGTTGAGGAGCAGAGAGACGTCATCATGACAGATCTGTCTGGGAACAGAAGACCCGAGTGCCACAGACAGGTTAGCAGTGTAGTCACATGATGTGGGTCGTACACAACAACAGACACAGCGGAGCTGGGATGTTTGTGTTGTTTACTCAACTGCTCAGACCTGCTGACTGAAATTAATATCTGCTCGTGGATCTCTGCTTCAGTTTCTGATGAGTGTCTCTCTATCAAACTTTGTCTCATCCAGCAACAGAGTCACTCGTAGCAGCCCGTTATATTGTGAACATGCCTTTGTTTTCGAGGCAAAGTTAGCCGGTCTGACCAGAGCTTTCCAGATGTGAGACACGTCAGACGGTCAGTGAACAGACTGTGGTCAGCTGTTTGACACTCACACTCAGGCTAGATATCCAGTGTTTATGCCAACAGTTAATGTAATACTAACAATGTGATGATATTCAGTCAGGTCAGCGTTCAAGACTGTTTTCAGTCCAGTCCAGCGTAACCTCACACTAAATCTACCAACAAAATCTGAGATGATTTCAGAAAACATACCTTTATAGCAGGAGTGTCCAGTCCCGCTCCTGCAGAGTTCAGATCTGAGCCCAGTTAAACACCTGAACAGCTGATCAATCTCTCTCACTCCAGGCTCCTCCAGCGGGTGTTGAGGTGAGCGGGATCTGAACTGAGTTTGGACACCCCTGCCTCAGAGAATCTACCAATGTTTTTTTCTGGTTTTGTTTTTCCCAGTGTAGGCCACAGATATCCGGAGTGATCACCTGGATCAGGAAGATCACTAATAACTGTGTGTGGTTTAGTACAGCAGTGTGAACCGTGACTATATGAGAGTCATCAGTCTTCTGAATCAACTTTCTGTCTCTCTGACGGCTGTTCGTCTCGTGTCATGTGATACCTGTTAGTGGAAATGACACCAGCTCACAAAGGCGGTCCTGACAGGTGTGTGTGTGTGTGTGTGTGTGTGTGTGTGTGTGTGTGTGTGAGAGAGTGTGTTTGTGTGCATGAATGTGTGTGTACTTGTACAGCTGTCTTTGTGAGGACCGGTTTGAGTTTTAGACCAGAGAGTAAAGTGAGGACATTTTGTCCGGTCCTCACTTTCTGAGAGCCCTTTACAGGCCTGTTTGAGGGTCAAGACTTGGTTTTAGGGATCAGGTTATAATTGGGTGAAGGGTCGGTTTAGGGTTAGGGTTTGGGTTAGGTGCTTAGTTGTGATGGGTAGGGTTAGAGATGTACAAGAGTGAGTGAGTGTGTGTGTGTGTGTGTGTGTGTGTGTGTGTGAGTGAATGTGAGTGTGTGTGTGTTACTGTCAGTCTGTGTTAGTGTGTTTTTCTGCAGGTATCGATACACCAGTAGGGTTACGGTTAGGGTTACACTACCCTCTTGTTTATTAAAATATATAATGAACTAGAAGTGTTTATTTTAATAGTTGTCAATGATTAAGGGTGTTTTCACACATTTCAGGGGTTCTTTTAAAGAGGATTCAAGTGTGAAAACAGCCTAATTGAACTCTTCAGTGAGGATTTTTGACCTTTATTGCAGTTAGAATCATTTCGGTGTGAATCGCTCGTGTTTCCTCATCAGTTATATTGACGTCTGTGCTATCTAGACATCAGCGTCTGCCGCTGGAAAACATCTACTGCTGAGATGATTGTGTGTGAGTGTGATTTCTTGACTGCGTGTGAGTTGGTCATGAGATTCCTGGCGTCGCTGTCGTTCCCTGAGCGCTCCGGATAGAGTCAGTCAGACAGAGGACGTTCAGCAGATATCCTCCATCAATATGCATCGCAGTTACTCTCGTTCCAGCAGGACGTTTGGTTTAGCGCTCAGTGCACTGCGATTACGACATCGAGCCAAGCACAGGTAATGTGTGTGTGTGTGTGTGTGTGTGATGAGACGTCAGGTGATGAGGTCCAACCAAGATTTAATCAGACACATGACAACTCTGCATATTGAAGCCTTAAAGGTACAGTGCTAAAACAGCCTGTTTAAGACTGAAATCTCTCAGTGTGTTTTGTGGACTCGTTCGACACACGATGGTCAGAATGTGACGCCCCGCCTGTGAATGTGTTTGAGGGGTGTGAATGGAGACTCTGAACTAAATTTGTTCCTCTTTAGCTGAGTGAACGTTAGTGTCTGCATGTGTTTTATTCTTAAAGAATGAATTTTATGTCAAGCTGGAGTCTAGATTCGTGTCTGTAGTTTCTATGGCAACAGGATGAAGGTGTTCTGTGCGCTTTGAGACAGGGTCTGACCGCTGTGTGTGTGTGTGTGTGTCTGTGTGTGTTCCTGTAGGCCCGACACACAGAAGGTTCCATCCACTCCTCCTCCTCCTCCTCCTCCTCCTCCTCCTCCTCCACCACCCCCCCCACCCGAGCCCGTGGCCCCGCCGGAGCCGGAGGAGGAGATTCTGGGCTCTGATGATGAAGAGCAGGAGGATCCGGCCGACTACTGCAAAGGTAACACACACATCTCTGTCCGTCCGTCAGGAGAGTCTCCCGCAGAGTCTGACACTGACATGATTTATGCCTCATTATGCGCAGGGATACATGTATTTGAAATATGAAATACTACTTTGTATTTTGTATTTCAAAGCTTTTAAAAAAACTAAATGTAATTTGTATTTAAATACACACATAAGATCCAGTCACCCTCTTTATTAGGCTGCTGATTTCCTGTATCAACTCGTTCAGACCCCGAACGCTCATGCAGTGAGCTGCAGCCGTACGACTCCATGTAGGAATGGGTGAGCAAATTATCTGCGTTAATAAGATGAGGATGTCATGATCGATTCTACTTGTTGATTACGATCATTCAGATTTGACTTCAGTTATCATGAAGGAATAAAAGAGCACTGGCACAGGGAAAACAGTGTTAGCCATGTGTTGGAATTGATAGTTCATCTGTTGTTGGTTTTATCAACTAGCTAGTCAAATGTGTTTACAGTTTGCTAGGACTGGGTGATATGATATAAGCTTATTTTTTTTAATGTTGTTTATATATCACGGTATGCAAATCTATCCGTGCAGCTTTTAGTGGGCAGGAGTTATTGACACGTTAGAGCGATAAAGAAACCTGAACGAATGAGTAATAGAGCTGGACACGCTTAATGATAAAATGAGTCTTTAAAGGGGACCAATTCTGCCCCTCTTTACAAGATGTAGTCTCTGGTGTCCCCAGAATGTGTCTGTGAAGTTTCAGCTCAAAATACCCCACAGATCATTTATTATATCATGATGTAAATGGCCATTTTTGAGTGGAAGGAAAAACTGTTTTCATGCTTGTGTGAAAATGAGCTGCTGCTCCCCGCCCACTTTCCAGAAGTTAAAATTTCCGTTAAAATTTTTGCTGTGGTATCTAAACTGGTATTGAGAATTATGAAATTTGACTGTTATCTAAAATTTTGGTATCGTAACAACAACCTTATTTCCAGAAAAAAATCATGATATATATTGTTACTGTGAAAATTACTCATATCTTGATATACAATTTTGGTTATTTGCCCATCCCTACTCCTTCCCACAGTTTTACACATGATTTATTTAGCAGTGTTCACCGCAAGTAATAGGCTGCAGTGTCACCTGGTCAGAAGTAGGAATGGCGCACAGACGAAAAGCAGTCTTTTTGAACAGCTGGTGGTACAGTAGGTGAAATGAAAACAAAAGTTTCTAAGCAGTTCTACGCACCAAAATGTTCTTTGCATTCAGAATAGATCCAGATTTCAGCCCAATAGTGATGCGTCGCTGAATGGCCAATTTCACACGTATTTTCAAAATTTGCATTTAAATAGATATTTTTTTCACACTTTTATTTGATAAATTTCAACCGAGGTATAACATTTTTATTTTGAATACATTTTCATGCATTTATGCCCATCTCTGGTTATTCGCAGGGGTACGAGTTTCCAGCCTCAAGTTGTTTTTCTGTCATCATTGAATGTGAAATGTTGAGAGAAATAACAAATAAGTTTATTATTTTGGGTAGTAGAAATAGTTCTCATTTGTCATCATCTCTGCTTGAGTGGTAATGTAGTTACGGTGGTATAGAGACAGAAACAATACAGTGTGAAAGAAACCTGTGCTGGAAAAGGTGGAATCAACTCAGCCGACTGAATCAGGGGTCAAAACAGACTCTTAATAACCCTAAGTGCTGTTTGAGGACACCAGCCGTACAGTTGAGCTCTTCTTTACTTCAAGCTGAAGAAACATTAGCCGGATTCTCCTGTTTCTGCATGTAGCATCAGTCGACTGTATCGTCTTTCTCTGTGCTGCAGGAGGATACCATCCCGTCAAGATAGGGGACCTTTTCAACGGCAGATACCATGTGATCCGGAAGCTGGGCTGGGGTCACTTCTCCACCGTCTGGCTGTGCTGGGATATTCAGTGAGTAACGCCAGACTTTATATACACAAAGTCGTGCACTCCTGTTACTTATGAATGGGAGAAAGTGCAACGCTCAATATGGCGGAATAAATCCCGCCTTCTAAATAAAAGAGCCAATCGCTGATTGGTAAAGACATCGCATCACTGCGATCAGTCATGTTCAGAGATGCTTACTTATGACTGCACATGCGCATTGGCTGGACCAACCTGAAAAACAAGCTTTTTAACGCTATTTGAGAACCAACATATTTGATACAGTTGTCAAATTTCGTTGGCGATTTTAAATATGAAATTTAATCGTAAGCTTGGTGAACATCTTTGGAGAATTTAATGTTTCCCTGTTCAAAGAGATACGAGCTGCACTCGCATGACTGAAACCGCCGAGAGGCGCTTCAAAGATGGCCGCCGAGTCAAATGACTTGCCTTAAAGGGACTTTGGTAACACGTCACCAGTGCTGCCAATGCAGTGTGTGTGTGTGTGTGTTTGTGAGTGTGTGCGTGTGAGTGTAAGTGTGTGTGTATGTGTGTGTGTGTGTGTGTGTGTGTGTCTGTGTGTGTGTGCGTTTGTGAGTGTGTGTGTCTGTGTGTCTGTGTGTGAGTGTGTGTGTGTGTGTGTGTGTGTCTGTGTGTGTGTGTGTGTGTGTGTCTGTGTGTGTGTCTGTGTGTGTGTCTGTGTGTGTGTCTGTGTGTGTGTCTGTGTGTGTGTGTGTGTGTGTCTGTGTGTCTGTCTGTGTGTCTGTCTGTGTTTGTGTCTGAGTAAAACCCATGTTTGTGTGTGTTTATCAGAGCAAAGCGTTTTGTTGCAATGAAGGTCGTGAAGAGCGCACAGCACTACACAGAGACGGCACTGGATGAAATTAAATTACTCCGATGTGTGAGTATCTACTACTACACACACTCACACACGGATGTGACGTGATCACTGGATTCAGACGTGCTTTGATTCCTTCCTTCACACACGTGTCTCTCTCTCTCTGTCTGTCTCTCAGGTGCGTGAGACGGATCCTGATGATCCTAATAAGGACATGGTTGTTCAACTCATAGACGACTTCAAGATCTCAGGGGTGAACGGGATTCGTATCCTCACAGTCTGTGTGTGTGTTGTCTTCAGATGTGTGTGTCAGTTGTCGTTTTCTTTAACTCTGGTTCTCAGATGTGTGTATGGTGTTTGAAGTTCTCGGTCATCATTTGCTCAAGTGGATCATCAAGTCTAATTATCAGGGTTTGCCGTTACCCTGCGTCAAGAGCATCATTAGACAGGTAATCACACTCACACTTCCCTCACTGACCCAAACTAACCCAAACAGCGTTCTGACCACATGTCTCCGGCATCGAGTGAAAGTACTTCATGAAACAACAGAATCAGAATGTATTTGATGCTTCATATTCAGCTGGGTGGAGATTTAATTTGAGCCAATAAGATTTCACTGTGGGCGGAGCTACGAGAACATCAGAAACAAACGCAAGTGACAGACTTTGTCTTGTGTGTGGCAGTTAGGACAGTTACTTTGGTTAACATTATTGACTAGACTTCAGTCAGGTGATCTGACGTGTTTGTGGTGTTGATGCAGGTTCTGCAGGGGCTGGATTACCTTCACAGCAAGTGTAAGATCATCCACACAGACATCAAGCCGGAGAACATCCTCATGTGTGTGGATGACGCCTTCGTGCGCAGGATGGCGGTCGAGGCCACAGAGTGGCAGAAAGCAGGAGCGCCGCCGCCGTCAGGATCCGCTGGTATTCCTCTGTTTCATCCCTGATTTCTGTCATCTGTACAAACATGATGAATGTGACACGGACCTTCTGACTCTGTGTATCTGTTTGTTTGCAGTCAGCACGGCTCCTCAACTCAAACAGGTCAGTGACAAACTGCGGTTCACACACACACAGCTGTTTTACATCAGACTGCAGTTTGCTGTGTAGTTGTACATATTACATACAGGAACATTTACTGAAGAAACCTTTAGTTACACTGACTGTTCAACTCTGATTTGTAGGCATTTGTGATGTTCATTGGTTTCATTTTTTGTAGTCTGAACCGCATGTAACAAACACATGAAATCCAGTTTTTATAAAACTGAACCAAGCCACATGGCAATGTGAATTTTTATAATTAAAAGAGCATGTCATGTTGGCGCCAGTGTTATACTGAGTGACCAGCTGTACCGGTACTGTAGTAAGTGTAGTGGATGTGTTGATATTGACTGACTGATCATGTGCTGAAAGAGAGGGCCGTCTCTGGTGGAAGTGTGTTTGTTTGAGCTGTTTTCTGTGGTTTGGCGCCTCCTACAGGTGGGGAAGATCTCCAAAAACAAAAAGAAGAAGCTGAAGAAGAAGCAGAAGCGGCAGGCGGAGCTTCTGGAGAGACGTATGCTGGAGATCGAAGCTCTGGAGCGAGAGGCGGAGAAACAGAGAGCGGGCGGAGCCTCAAACTCCGCCCACAGCCCCACCCTGGTGCTGGTGGACAGTGAGGAAGACGAAGAGGATGATGATGCTGATGAGGACGAGGAGGCAGAGGGAGAGAAGGAGCGGCCCGTCAGACTCACCAACCACACATGTGAGTGACCGTCTGCCTGCTCAACTAGACTCTTTGTTTGGAAAAACTACACTTCTGCTGGTGAACAGAACATTTTACCTGCAATATATCATCAATGATCAGTCATAGCTCACATGAAATGTACTCGAACCAGGATCAATTCTTTTTTAACTATTTATTACTGTTCATTATTTGACAAAGGAACAAAAGAGCAGATTCACATCTCACATACATACAGTACATGTACAGTATATAGATGGATACATATCTTCCTGTTAATAAATACAGGGAAGGCATACCAAAGTAACATGAACGAACATGATGAAGGCCAATTGGAGCTTCATCAGGATGTAGCAGTAGCTTATAATAGATGTGGGAACTAACCTGGTAAAAACTGCTGCAGTTTGTGAAATTCGTGCTTCACAAGAGGACGCCTTGCTTCATTATCGTATAATGTGAACATATTCATTGTGTTTGTTTGCTTGTGGAATCAAAGGCCTTCTGTATGTCTGTGTTGGTGGATGCAGTGTGAAGATGGTCTGATCTTCTATAATCAGATCTTCTGAATCTGTTTCTGAATTCATTTCTTCATTGTCTGTTTGTCGTGATGCTGTTTGCGGGTCTCTGAACTGACCGATGGCCTGTCGGATCTGCTGCTGTCTTTCTTTGTTTTTTTGTAGTTCTTCACAATAATGAAGACATAAAGTTTGATTGTGTGTGTTTGTGAGCTGATGTCTCTGTCTCTCTCAGGTGCAGAACCGGATCAGGATCAGCAGGACATTGAGGAGAATGAGGAAGATGGTGACGTCCTGTCCGCTCCCGACTGTCCCACTGAAGAAGAGTCACACACACGCACACACACTCCACCCGGACAGCAGGAGGAGCAGGAAAACTCAGGAGACCATGAAGAGCAGGATGGAAATGAAGATGTGAGAGAGGAAGGGGAGGATAAAGCAGAGGAAGAGGAAACGGAAGCCACGGCCTCACAGAGCGCCAGGGACGAGCCGGAGACACACGAGTGTCCGAACGAGGAAGAAACAGATGCACCGAAAGAGACAGCAGAGAGACAAGAGGATGACGAAGAGGAGGAGGATGAGGATGAAGATGAAGATTATGACGATGATGATGATGATGAGGAGGAGGAGGAGGAGGAGGAGGCAGACGATGAAGGCCAAGAGCACAATGACACCTCTAAAACCAACGGTCACGTGATCATGGGTACGCAGGAGCATCTGTCGCCGCCAGATCCCAGCGTGCCGCAGTCCTCACCGCTCCTCTGCCCTCTGGTGGAATCGGAGATCAGCACGACCGACCGCGACGCTTCCGACGCCTCCTACGAACTTTACAATGGAGAAATGGCCGGACTCACCAACGGAGCGCGGCACCGCGGCACCACACCGCGCTTCCCCGAGCTGCCGCTGGATCCCGCCCCGCCCGACGGCGTGCCAGACGAGGCCCAGGCTCTCAGCACAAACAGCGACCGCAGCCGAACGGTGTCGTCGTCCAGCACCGGAGACACGCCCAAAGGTCAGACGCACTTCACACACACTGACACCACTGCTGTATAATGAGTGAAGGCTAATAAACACACCGCCTGTCTGTCTGTCTGTACAGCGACGAGGCTCCGAGCGGCTGATCTACTGGTGAATCCTCTGGATCCGCGGAACGCAGAAGTTCTGAGAGTCAAAATCGCTGATCTGGGAAATGCATGCTGGGTGGTAAGACAGCGGAAATGTCCATATGATTGTGAATAGGTGAGCTGTGTGCAAATCTTTGTAGATGTGACGTGCGATTGCATTTCCAGCACAAACACTTCACTGAGGACATCCAGACGCGGCAGTACCGCTCTATCGAGGTTCTGATCGGCGCGGGATACAGCACTCCGGCCGACATATGGAGCACAGCCTGCATGGTGAGCGTCACGTCTGCTGTCAGCTGCCTTCATGTCTGTCATTCAGAGCGCTTCATCTCTTCTGTCATCCGCAGGCGTTCGAGTTGGCCACCGGCGACTATCTGTTTGAGCCGCACTCGGGGGAAGACTACTCTCGTGATGAAGGTACGTTCAGCCTGCAGATGTTTGCGCTGCTCAGCAGATGTTCAGAATGGAGTTCAGTTCACGCCGCTGCTGGCGCCTCCTCTAATAACAGAATCTGATTCTCTGACCACTGCGAGTTATACCATCATCTCCACTCGTTTGATTTTTTTTAAAATTGCAAAATATGTACTGGACAGTCAGACAGTCATTATCTTAAAATAAACGGCATCCCTGACGTGAAGAAGAGACCAGCTGACTGGACATTATCACATGACCACTTAATGAATAAATCAATCCATGTGAATGAAAATGATTTTATTATGTGAAGGAAGAGAGTGTGAAACATGAATCTAACACTGAAACAATCAGTTATACAGTTTAGAGTCAGTGGACCACAGAATGACACCAGTGACCAATCACAATCAAGCATTACACAGAGACGGTGATCCGCTGTTACTTCAGCCACTTTCTGAAGTACACATGATGAGGTCATGTGACAGGTGTGCAGTACACTAGTATTCCATTCTGAACATGTCTGATTCTGTCACTCGCTCTGAACTCTGTTAATCTTCTCTCTGTCCTTCACTGTCACTCAAGATGAAGTTTAAATCCCAGCGTATCCGTTAGCATTGATGTGTTTCGCGCTTCATTCAGATGTCAGAACGTGTTTAGAGTGTTTCTAGCTGATACTAAACTCCCGGCTCTTCCGCTTTCTCCCTTCTGGTCTCTTCCTTTCTAATTTCCTGCCACGCTTCCCTCCTTCCCTCCTCTTCCTCTTTCTCTCTCCTGTAGATCATATAGCTCACATCATAGAGCTTCTTGGCTGCATTCCTCGACACTTTGCTCTTTCTGGAAAATATTCCCGGGAGTTCTTCAATCGGAGAGGTAGTGTTAGACTCAGAGGGAGTGACGGATCGAGCGTCCGCCGCACACGCAGACAACACTGCGCTTATATGCCTTGATTTTAAAGAGTCATGAAATGCATTTTCCCTTCTTTATGAGATGTTTTTGGAGGTTAAGTTTTCTTTAACCAAAGAGTTTCAAATATTCGTAGACATGTTCATTTTTCATCCACATTCAAACTCTTTATTTCGATGGCAGAAACAAACGGCCAGAGCTGTGATTGGTGAACTTCAGTTAGTGTTCGGTATGAAACGTGTTTTATTGTAGAGTAACATCTGATCTATGCAGATATCAAGGATATCTGGATTTTCCATTTCATGACCCTTTAACGACAAACGGGTGTCTGAGCCGAACTGTGCTGGTGTTACCCAGACGTCAGTGTGTGTGTGACGGCAGACGCGTCCGTCCGTCCTCCTGCACCGCTGCATGAATAACTGATGTTGTGTGTGTGTGTGTGTGTGTGTGTGTGTGTGTGTGTGTTTGGTGGTCAGACCACATCGCTCTGATTATGGAGTTACTGGGAAAAATCCCCCGCAAGATCATCGCAGCAGGAAAATACAGCCGTGAGTTCTTCTCAAAGAAAGGTAACCGTAACTCTGCAGTGTGACGTCTCCTCCATCAGGATTTACACCTTCAAACCTGGGGGCGGGTCTTACAGTAATAATGTGGGTGGGTCTTACAGTAATAATGAGAGCATGTCTTGCAGTAATAATGGGGGCGTGTCTTGTAGTAATAATGGGGGCGTGTCTTACAGTAATAATGGGGGCGTGTCTTGCAGTAATAATGTGGGCGGGTCATGCAGTAATAATGTGGGCGTGTCTTGCAGTAATAATGTGGGCGGGTCTTGCAGTAATAATGTGGGCGGGTCTTGCAATAATAATGTGGGTGTGTGTTGCAGCAGTGTTTGTCCCTGCAGCAGCTGATCTGGTGTGTCTCTCTCTGCAGGTGAGCTGCGGCACATCACGAAGCTCAAGCCCTGGTCTCTGTTCGACGTGCTGGTGGAAAAATACGGCTGGTCGGCCGAGGATGCTGGTCACTTCACACACTTCCTGTTGCCCATGCTGGAGATGGTGCCAGAGAAACGAGCCTCCGCTTCAGAATGCCTCAACCACCCCTGGCTGAACTCGTAGCACTTTTGTCCTTCAGACTCATTGACGCCCCCCTGCGGCCCTGTCCTGAACTGCAGCCCACCGTCATTAGAGAGGAAGAACCAGAGACGAGGGGCTTCAGAGAGACGAGGGTGGGCTTCAACACACACACACACACACACACACGCGCGCGGGAGAAACAAGCCTGTCTTTACCTGGAGCTTCATTCACCGTCTTCCTCGACCTCATTCAACAGAATTTTACAGACTGAACACAGAAAGTGAGATCATTTCACATTATCTGACAGATAAAAAAAACTTTTATGTGATTCATTCTCATGACATTTTAAGGTGTTTAATTTTAAGAAACGGGACAGGGTTTTGGTAAGGTTTAAAACTTGTAGAACTCAGTTTCTTCTCGAGGCCTTCAGTTAAACTCTTGTGAATGTCCTAGAAAAGCAAACATTCATACAGATGAATTAATTGACAGATTAATATATGTGAGCAGTCAGTAACGGTTCGTCTCAGTGACTGAATTTGAGAGTTACTGTCACAGCAGTGAATGTGTGTGTGTGTGAGTAACACAGACTGCTAGTTGATGTTTCTGACATTCAGGAAGCCCACCTGAGATGCTCTGCATGAAGCCCCGCCTCCTTTCGCCCCACTGTCCAATCAGGTTCTGCAACGGAGCTGTTTACAAACCTCACAGACACACACACACACACACAGACACACACACTGCCTCTGGAAAACATGAATCCAGAAAGAGATGCTTTGGTTTGCGGAGAGACGGATGGATGGACATTTCTGCGTTGAGTTCCTCGACTGGTTTTATGTTTTTATTCAGAGTTTTAAATCTCCCAGTTCCAACGACAACATTCCTGATTCTACAGCGGTGCATCTGCCGCACTTATGACTTTCTGCACTTTCTCTGGCAGGACGGGCGTCCCGTTTTAATGAGGCCGCACTTGTGTTTGTACGTTTTGTTCAGGGAATCTTACTGATGTACAGAGATCCAGCAAACTGTCCAAAAACTCGCAACTGCTTGAGCGCAAGATAAACACACAACGCTGTTAGGAGACACGCATCACGGTGGCGGTCGTCATGGAGACGAGCATTATGGTGGCGGTCGTCATGGAGACGAGCATCATGGCGGCTGTTGTCATGGAGACGAGCATCATGGCGGCTGTTGTCATGGAGACAAGCATCATGGCTTCGGCCGTCATGGAGACGAGCCTGACGCTGCTCTAAATACATCATCATCATCATCACCACAGTTAGTCCAGTTGCCTATTTTCGCAATAAAAGTAGATGGTGAAATATTTTTAAAAATATTTAAATTCATTTAAAAAGAAAAGAAGTTCTCTGATGTTGTGACAGTGACAGAGTTTAGTCGTAATAAGGTGATTGTGTTTTGTCTTTGTTTTTTATTGGTTGTCACTTCCTTCATGACATTGACTCGTGCTGCTCTGTGAGGATCATGTGACAGTCATGAACTTTCTTGGACGTTTTTGCAATAATAGTGATTATGATGATGAATTTTTGCACCGAAAGCCCCTGATGTGTCTCACGCAGCCACGCTGACTGTTCTTCCCAACGTCGACTACTGCGTCCCTTGTTTTTCATCGACAGATTTAATAAAATTGTAAATTATTGGATCACGTTGCCTGAACATTTCCACGATTCTTCTTCTGGTCTGATCTATATTTCAGATAACATTCATATTTCACCTGTCAGGATTACTTGTTTTGAATCTGTTACGGTGCAGTAAAAGTACGTACTGCGCGGATGATGAAGGATGAGATGATGTAAGTCTGTTCGCTGAAATACATCATCATCATCATCATCTGACACTGTTTCCAATGAACGATGGTTTTGGATGCACTTCATGTGTCATTCTCTGTAGTGCACTTTATCATTCTTAAAATATTTAAATATTCCTTGACCTTCTAATTGTGTGTCAGAGGTCATTGTGTAAAAGACTGTAAAGGAAGAGGTGTGACACATGCTAAACGATGAAGCAGTAGTACTAGTAATGCAGTGAAACGACCATCATCATCACCTGAACTCAAGCATCACAAACAGGAATTAATTCAGAAACACTTAATTCAAAGGCACTTTTCAGTACAATCATGTTTAGTTATGAACTGTTGGTGTTCCAGGAGCTTGATCTGTATTGAAGGGTGTGGCTTTTAATGAACTCCACCTGAGATAATGATGCTAACGAAGGTCATTAGCGCAGCAGATTCACAACAGAACAAGCTTTAGTAAAAAAAAAAAAAACCTTTTATAAGGTGATGCCACAAGCTGACCCTCAAAAGGTCACATGTACTTAATATTTGTCTGCTTGAGTCTGATTTATAAGACGACTGATGTGTTATGAAGCAGTGAACATCACAGATTCATCATGGGTGAGTTTGAATGCTTTGAATGATGATGATGATTCCAGCACTGATTTCATGCCTTTCCACAAGTCTGATTACTGTCAAATAGGTTATTTTAAAGAATTCAAATTCATATGCTGGATTTGACAAAGTGCTGTAACTGCTCACTATGTCTTTGTGAATTTCTTCTCACCATTTTCTATTACATTTCATCTGCACTTTACGTCAGTAACCCTGCTGTGACAAATCAACTTTTACAAGTACAAACATTCCCCTGTCGTCTCTCCACAGTCGGTTATAACAACTGCATGTTTATTACGCAAAAATTAGAAAAATGTTTAAAATAGTAATTTTCTCACGCAGTGAAAAAACATTACAGAGGAAAGAGGACACTGACAGCGCGTCGACAAACAAGACGGAGCAGGATACATAAAACTAAGTCTCAGCTTTCAAATTCGGCCAATTTTACTACAAAATTCAAACAATAAATACCATTTTGGCGCTCTTTAATGTGGCATGACCAATCGCTGTAGCGCCTCAGTTCAAGCGGCACGTGAACCGGTCTGTCCCTCCTTTGACAGCCATACAACTACCACTTTGATACTTCAGAAAGTTCATAAAGAGATCATAAAACTAATCCATATGAATTGATTTAGTCCAAATTTTCTGAACAGACCCGATCACTTTATATGATGAACAGATTAAAGTTAGTCTCTTATTCACATATAAACATTGATCAGCGAACACACAGAACCTGCTTGACACGAGAACAAACCTCTTGCTGAAGAATGAACCTCATTGGTTCTTGCTGAAGCTCAAACGTGCTGCGTAACACGAGAATGAACCTCATTGGTTCTTGCTGAAGCTCAAACGTACTGCGTAACACGAGAATGAACCTCATTGGTTCTTGCTGAAGCTCAAACGTAATGCGTAACACCAGAATGAACCTCATTGGTTCTTGCTGAAGCTCAAACGTACTGCGTAACACGAGAATGAACCTCATTGGTTCTTGCAGAAGCTCAAACGTGCTGCGTAACGAGAATGAACCTCATTGGTTCTTGCAGAAGCTCAAACGTGCTGCGTAACACGAGAATGAACCTCATTGGTTCTTGCTGAAGCTCAAACGTGCTGCGTAACACGAGAATGAACCTCATTGGTTCTTGCAGAAGCTCAAACGTGCTGCGTAACGAGAATGAACCTCATTGGTTCTTGCAGAAGCTCAAACGTGCTGCGTAACACGAGAATGAACCTCATTGGTTCTTGCTGAAGCTCAAACGTACTGCGTAACACGAGAATGAACCTCATTGGTTCTTGCTGAAGCTCAAACGTAATGCGTAACACCAGAATGAACCTCATTGGTTCTTGCTGAAGCTCAAACGTACTGCGTAACACGAGAATGAACCTCATTGGTTCTTGCAGGAGCTCAAACGTGCTGCGTAACGAGAATGAACCTCATTGGTTCTTGCAGAAGCTCAAACGTGCTGCGTAACACGAGAATGAACCTCATTGGTTCTTGCTGAAGCTCAAACGTGCTGCGTAACGAGAATGAACCTCATTGGTTCTTGCAGAAGCTCAAACGTGCTGCGTAACACGAGAATGAACCTCATTGGTTCTTGCTGAAGCTCAAACGTGCTGCGTAACACGAGAATGAACCTCATTGGTTCTTGCAGAAGCTCAAACGTGCTGCGTAACGAGAATGAACCTCATTGGTTCTTGCAGAAGCTCAAACGTGCTGCGTAACACGAGAATGAACCTCATTGGTTCTCGCTGAAGCTCAAACGTGCTGCGTAACACGAGAATAAACCTCATTGGTTCTTGCTGAAGCTCAAACGTAATGCGTAACACCAGAATGAACCTCATTGGTTCTTGCTGAAGCTCAAACGTACTGCGTAACACGAGAATGAACCTCATTGGTTCTTGCAGAAGCTCAAACGTGCTGCGTAACGAGAATGAACCTCATTGGTTCTTGCTGAAGCTCAAACGTGCTGCGTAACACGAGAATGAACCTCATTGGTTCTTGCAGAAGCTCAAACGTGCTGCGTAACGAGAATGAACCTCATTGGTTCTTGCAGAAGCTCAAACGTGCTGCGTAACGAGAATGAACCTCATTGGTTCTCGCTGAAGCTCAAACGTGCTGCGTAACACGAGAATGAACCTCATTGGTTCTTGCAGAAGCTCAAACGTGCTGCGTAACGAGAATGAACCTCATTGGTTCTCGCTGAAGCTCAAACGTGCTGCGTAACACCAGAATGAACCTCATTGGTTCTTGCTGAAGCTCAAACGTAATGCGTAACACCAGAATGAACCTCATTGGTTCTTGCTGAAGCTCAAACGTACTGCGTAACACGAGAATGAACCTCATTGGTTCTTGCAGAAGCTCAAACGTGCTGCGTAACACGAGAATGAACCTCATTGGTTCTTGCAGAAGCTCAAATGTGCTGCGTAACGAGAATGAACCTCATTGGTTCTTGCAGAAGCTCAAACGTGCTGCGTAACACGAGAATGAACCTCATTGGTTTTTGCAGAAGCTCAAACGTGCTGCGTAACACGAGAATGAACCTCATTGGTTCTTAAGGAAGCTCAAACGTGCTGCGTAACACGAGAATGAACCTCATTGGTTCTTGCTGAAGCTCAAACGTGCTGCGTAACACCAGAATGAACCTCATTGGTTCTTGCTGAAGCTCAAACGTGCTGCGTAACACCAGAATGAACCTCATTGGTTCTTGCTGAAGCTCAAACGTGCTGCGTAACACGAGAATGAACCTCATTGGTTCTTGCTGAAGCTCAAACGTGCTGCGTAACACGAGCATGAACCTCATTGGTTCTTGCTGAAGCTCAAACGTGCTGCGTAACACCAGAATGAACCTCATTGGTTCTTGCTGAAGCTCAAACGTGCTGCGTAACACCAGAATGAACCTCATTGGTTCTTGCTGAAGCTCAAACGTGCTGCGTAACACCAGAATGAACCTCATTGGTTCTTGCTGAAGCTCAAACGTGCTGTGTAACACCAGAATGAACCTCATTGGTTCTTGCTGAAGCTCAAACGTGCTGCGTAACGAGAATGAACCTCATTGGTTCTCGCTGAAGCTCAAACGTGCTGTGTAACACGAGCATGAACCTCATTGGTTCTTGCTGAAGCTCAAACGTGCTGCGTAACACGAGCATGAACCTCATTGGTTCTTGCTGAAGCTCAAACGTGCTGCGTAACACGAGAATGAACCTCATTGGTTCTTGCTGAAGCTCAAACGTGCTGCGTAACGAGAATGAACCTCATTGGTTCTTGCAGAAGCTCAAACGTGCTGCGTAACACGAGAATGAACTTCATTGGTTCTTGCTGAAGCTCAAATGTGCTGCGTAACACGAGAATGAACTTCATTGGTTCTTGCTGAAGCTCAAACGTGCTGCGTAACACGAGAATAAACCTCATTGGTTCTTGCTGAAGCTCAAACGTAATGCGTAACACCAGAATGAACCTCATTGGTTCTTGCTGAAGCTCAAACGTACTGCGTAACACGAGAATGAACCTCATTGGTTCTTGCAGAAGCTCAAACGTGCTGCGTAACGAGAATGAACCTCATTGGTTCTTGCTGAAGCTCAAACGTGCTGCGTAACACGAGAATGAACCTCATTGGTTCTTGCAGAAGCTCAAACGTGCTGCGTAACGAGAATGAACCTCATTGGTTCTTGCAGAAGCTCAAACGTGCTGCGTAACGAGAATGAACCTCATTGGTTCTCGCTGAAGCTCAAACGTGCTGCGTAACACGAGAATGAACCTCATTGGTTCTTGCAGAAGCTCAAACGTGCTGCGTAACGAGAATGAACCTCATTGGTTCTCGCTGAAGCTCAAACGTGCTGCGTAACACCAGAATGAACCTCATTGGTTCTTGCTGAAGCTCAAACGTAATGCGTAACACCAGAATGAACCTCATTGGTTCTTGCTGAAGCTCAAACGTACTGCGTAACACGAGAATGAACCTCATTGGTTCTTGCAGAAGCTCAAACGTGCTGCGTAACACGAGAATGAACCTCATTGGTTCTTGCAGAAGCTCAAATGTGCTGCGTAACGAGAATGAACCTCATTGGTTCTTGCAGAAGCTCAAACGTGCTGCGTAACACGAGAATGAACCTCATTGGTTTTTGCAGAAGCTCAAACGTGCTGCGTAACACGAGAATGAACCTCATTGGTTCTTAAGGAAGCTCAAACGTGCTGCGTAACACGAGAATGAACCTCATTGGTTCTTGCTGAAGCTCAAACGTGCTGCGTAACACCAGAATGAACCTCATTGGTTCTTGCTGAAGCTCAAACGTGCTGCGTAACACCAGAATGAACCTCATTGGTTCTTGCTGAAGCTCAAACGTGCTGCGTAACACGAGAATGAACCTCATTGGTTCTTGCTGAAGCTCAAACGTGCTGCGTAACACGAGCATGAACCTCATTGGTTCTTGCTGAAGCTCAAACGTGCTGCGTAACACCAGAATGAACCTCATTGGTTCTTGCTGAAGCTCAAACGTGCTGCGTAACACCAGAATGAACCTCATTGGTTCTTGCTGAAGCTCAAACGTGCTGCGTAACACCAGAATGAACCTCATTGGTTCTTGCTGAAGCTCAAACGTGCTGTGTAACACCAGAATGAACCTCATTGGTTCTTGCTGAAGCTCAAACGTGCTGCGTAACGAGAATGAACCTCATTGGTTCTCGCTGAAGCTCAAACGTGCTGTGTAACACAAGCATGAACCTCATTGGTTCTTGCTGAAGCTCAAACGTGCTGCGTAACACGAGCATGAACCTCATTGGTTCTTGCTGAAGCTCAAACGTGCTGCGTAACACGAGAATGAACCTCATTGGTTCTTGCTGAAGCTCAAACGTGCTGCGTAACGAGAATGAACCTCATTGGTTCTTGCAGAAGCTCAAACGTGCTGCGTAACACGAGAATGAACTTCATTGGTTCTTGCTGAAGCTCAAATGTGCTGCGTAACACGAGAATGAACTTCATTGGTTCTTGCTGAAGCTCAAACGTGCTGCGTAACACCAGAATGAACCTCATTGGTTCTTGCTGAAGCTCAAACGTGCTGTGTAACACCAGAATGAACCTCATTGGTTCTTGCTGAAGCTCAAACGTGCTGCGTAACGAGAATGAACCTCATTGGTTCTCGCTGAAGCTCAAACGTGCTGCGTAACGAGAATGAACCTCATTGGTTCTTGCTGAAGCTCAAACGTGCTGCGTAACGAGAATGAACCTCATTGGTTCTCGCTGAAGCTCAAACGTGCTGTGTAACACGAGCATGAACCTCATTGGTTCTTGCTGAAGCTCAAACGTGCTGCGTAACACGAGAATGAACCTCATTGGTTCTTGCTGAAGCTCAAACGTGCTGCGTAACGAGAATGAACCTCATTGGTTCTTGCAGAAGCTCAAACGTGCTGCGTAACACGAGAATGAACTTCATTGGTTCTTGCTGAAGCTCAAACGTGCTGCGTAACACCAGAATGAACCTCATTGGTTCTTGCTGAAGCTCAAACGTGCTGCGTAACACGAGAATGAACCTCATTGGTTCTTGCTGAAGCTCAAACGTGCTGCGTAACACGAGCATGAACCTCATTGGTTCTTGCTGAAGCTCAAACGTGCTGCGTAACACGAGAATGAACCTCATTGGTTCTTGCTGAAGCTCAAACGTGCTGTGTAACACCAGAATGAACCTCATTGGTTCTTGCTGAAGCTCAAACGTGCTGTGTAACACCAGAATGAACCTCATTGGTTCTTGCTGAAGCTCAAACGTGCTGCGTAACGAGAATGAACCTCATTGGTTCT
Organism: Ctenopharyngodon idella; assembly: GCF_019924925.1. Lineage (NCBI taxonomy): Eukaryota > Metazoa > Chordata > Actinopteri > Cypriniformes > Xenocyprididae > Ctenopharyngodon > Ctenopharyngodon idella. The sequence goes on from NC_067221.1 coordinate 29,323,734, forward strand.
CGCTGAAGCTCAAACGTGCTGTGTAACACGAGCATGAACCTCATTGGTTCTTGCTGAAGCTCAAACGTGCTGCGTAACACGAGAATGAACCTCATTGGTTCTTGCTGAAGCTCAAACGTGCTGCGTAACACCAGAATGAACCTCATTGGTTCTTGCTGAAGCTCAAACGTGCTGCGTAACACGAGAATGAACCTCATTGGTTCTTGCTGAAGCTCAAACGTGCTGCGTAACACGAGCATGAACCTCATTGGTTCTTGCTGAAGCTCAAACGTGCTGCGTAACACGAGAATGAACCTCATTGGTTCTTGCTGAAGCTCAAACGTGCTGTGTAACACCAGAATGAACCTCATTGGTTCTTGCTGAAGCTCAAACGTGCTGTGTAACACCAGAATGAACCTCATTGGTTCTTGCTGAAGCTCAAACGTGCTGCGTAACGAGAATGAACCTCATTGGTTCTCGCTGAAGCTCAAACGTGCTGTGTAACACGAGCATGAACCTCATTGGTTCTTGCTGAAGCTCAAACGTGCTGCGTAACACGAGCATGAACCTCATTGGTTCTTGCTGAAGCTCAAACGTGCTGCCTAACACGAGAATGAACCTCATTGGTTCTTGCTGAAGCTCAAACGTGCTGCGTAACGAGAATGAACCTCATTGGTTCTTGCAGAAGCTCAAACGTGCTGCGTAACACGAGAATGAACTTCATTGGTTCTTGCTGAAGCTCAAATGTGCTGCGTAACACGAGAATGAACTTCATTGGTTCTTGCTGAAGCTCAAACGTGCTGCGTAACACCAGAATGAACCTCATTGGTTCTTGCTGAAGCTCAAACGTGCTGCGTAACACGAGAATGAACCTCATTGGTTCTTGCTGAAGCTCAAACGTGCTGCGTAACACGAGAATGAACCTCATTGGTTCTTGTAGAAGCTCAAACGTGCTGCGTAACATGAGAATGAACCTCATTGGTTCTTGTAGAAGCTCAAACGTGCTGCGTAACACGAGAATGAACTTCATTGGTTCTTGCTGAAGCTCAAACGTGCTGCGTAACACCAGAATGAACCTCATTGGTTCTTGCTGAAGCTCAAACGTGCTGCGTAACACGAGAATGAACCTCATTGGTTCTTGCTGAAGCTCAAACGTGCTGCGTAACACGAGAATGAACCTCATTGGTTCTTGCTGAAGTTCAAACGTGCTGCGTAACACGAGCATGAACCTCATTGGTTCTTGCTGAAGTTCAAACGTGCTGCGTAACACGAGAATGAACCTCATTGGTTCTCGCTGAAGCTCAAACGTGCTGCGTAACACGAGAATGAACCTCATTGGTTCTTGCTGAAGCTCAAACGTGCTGCGTAACACGAGAAAGAACCTCATTGGTTCTCGCTGAAGCTCAAACGTGCTGCGTAACACGAGAATGAACCTCATTGGTTCTTAAGGAAGTTCAAACGTGCTGCGTAACACGAGAATGAACCTCATTGGTTCTCGCACATCAAGCAAACATGTTTGAGCTTCCGAGTTGATGAATGCTTATATGTGAATAAAAAGCCCAAATTCAATCTGTTCATCATAAAAAGTGATCGAGTCTCTTCAGAAAATTTGGACTAAACCACTCAATCCATATGGATTAGTTTTATGATCTCTTTATGAACTTTCTGAAGCGTCACAGTGGTAGTTGCGTAAGTTGTCAATGGAGGGACAGAAATTGCTCGGATTTCATCAAAAATATCTTCATTTGTGTTCTGAAGATGAACGAAGGTCTTACGGGTGTGGAACGACATGAGGGTGAGTAATTAATGACAGACATTTCATTTTTGGGTGAACTAACCCTTTAAGAGTCTATGACTGGATCATTAATTCTAGGATTATTATGTTTCTAACATGACAGATGTTTAAGAACAGTTCTCTTAACCCTAATTGATGGAGTGTGTAGCTTTTCATTTCTTAAACAACCATGTAGGAAGACACATCATGACCATATTGGGAGATGGAAATAAATGTTGTTATTTTCATCAAGAGGTGCATACATTTTTGTTCAAGATCTTGTATTGACAATGCAAGAGGTGAGCACTCTGTAAAGTCTCCTCCAGCACATCCCAAAAACTTTCATTGAATTTAAGGTCTGGACTTCATGTGTGAAAATGATTCTTCATGCTTCCTCCCAACCATTCTTTCACAGTTTGACCCTGATGAATCTTGACATTGTCATCCTGGAATATGGCCATGATGTGTCTTCCTACATGTTTAAGAAATGAAAAGCTGCACACTCCATCAATTAGGGTAAGAAGTGTTCTCAAACATAAAACATGCTAGAAGCATTTGCCTTTTTAAATCCAAACAGAGAATTTTTTTTCTCAGTGTAACATGTTAGTTAGCTAGAAAAATGAACTCCAGAGAGGAGCTGGCTGCCCTGCGTTATTACATTTCTGAAGAAAGATGTTTTTTTGCAGTGATGTTTTGAGGTTTGATGTATTTAACATTGAAATCGACCCTAACCACTGCCCTGCGAACAATGATAAAATCAGTTTTCTTCAATGAGAGAACTGATATAGAAAATCACATTTGAATGGTCACTGTTAAGTGTTTTATTAAATGTCAAAATTTGAAAACAGCATTTAGATTTAGCATTTATAATTAACATTATAAAATGTTATTCTTTCTAAATATTTATTGATGCTTTTACCAGGAAGTGGATAAATGGAATTAATATTTAAATATTATATTGAGTAACAATTTGGGCTGTCAGTCAATTCATTTTAATCAAATTACATATGCTGATTAATCCAATTACTTGTAATTAATCACATCAGTATTTGCAGAGACAAAATAAAAAAAAATGCCACAGATAAATAATTCAAGGACAGTTGAATGCAGACAGAAGCTCTGAACAGACTGTAGACATACAGCAACTGTTCTGAGTTCAGTGATTCAGACGCTGTTTGATGTAAACTACATTCATTCACTCTAAATTGAGAAAACGATTCAAAACACAAACTCATTTTCATTTTAACTAGATTACTTCTACTTTTTAACTAAGTACAATTTCAAGTTGTTCTTTTCTGCTTTCACTCAAGCATGTTTTTGGCTCGACACTTCGTGTAAACGGTTCACTCAGTCGATTTCACCGCACACGTTTCTACCGAGACTCACAAAAACAGAAACACAAAGTAAATGCACTTAAATGACACACGAAACATGAATACCTTCATTCTTTTTGTATAAACTGACCATCATTAGGCCCGACTAACACATTTACAAACTCAAATGACATGTTGTGAGTTGCATGAAACGGCCACACATTAACATGGAGAAATAAAGACTTCAGAACTGCAGCGCTGGTTTTTCCAAGGGTTTTATTAAGAGATATATTACAAGTGTTCAGACTCCGCGCGGGGTCTTGAAGTTCATGCCGACGGGAGGTTGAGTCACCTGGAGATTCGACAGGCTGCCGAAATCCTGAGGAAAAAACAAAACCAGATCAGTGACATCACAGTTCAGAGCTGTAAGGTCAAGACCAACACTAAACCGATCCAGATCCTCTCATCATCAGAGTGAAGCGCTTCAGTCCTGATAACATGACGAGACTGACGCTGAGACACTGAATCAGACCTGACTGATCATGAGAGCGACACCTACTGCAGGTTCAGCTGAACTACAGCTAACCGCACCTGCGACTCTTGAGCCTCTGAACTCATTAATCGTTCCCTGCAGCCCTAACGAGATCCAGACATGAAGCTCCAACTAACATGTGAGAAAGATTCAGGGTTTGTCAGGAACAGAATCCAGCAAACACGGGAAAGACTTTCAGTTGCTCTTCCTGTACATCAATGACCTGGAGATGGACACTCCACGGTCACTTTCGAGACAGGGTCACACAGTCTAACGCAGGGAATCGTGAGACGGATCAGACACTAGGAATCATGGGATGGACTTTCGACACAGACTGAAGTTTAATGAGTGATTCTCACCAGAAGCTTGAGCATCTCCTTGGTGTCGGTGTCGACCTCGATGATCTCCTGATCCAGAGCGGAAACCTGTGGAAAAACACAAGGCTGTCAACATCAGACCATCAGGAGCCACATCTGACCACATCTGACCAGCCTATTCCAGAGCCGGACCGGCGACGAGAGCAGAGCAGCAGAACTTAAATTCATTTACATAAACCGTAGATTAATCTAATCTGAGTCAGAGTTAGTCAACTAGTTCTGCAGCAGGGTTAATATCGTTAACTAAAACTATTAAAAACATTTGAGATAAAGCTGCAACAAAATAAATATTAGTTGAAAAACTTGAACTAAATGAAAATTAGAGCTGTGAAACAAGTACTAGCACTAAATTATAAACCTCAATTGTAATATTTAAAATAAAGTGACAAAAGCACATGATGAAATAACTAAAATATGAAAACTAAATATAGAAAATGTATATAAAGAGCTGATTCACAACATTAATAAAACTAAAATAACCCTGATCAAGACTCAAAAGCACACTTCCATAATATACTTAAACTGCTCTATTTTCACACACTAATTTTGTACTTTATGCTAAAAATTCTTCAATAATCTTAAGAGCATCTGAGTGTGCTCGACTGTGCCGTTCACTACAGGTGTAACTAAACATTTTAATACAGAGATTATAAATTAATATTCATGGTGTCTCAAGCACAGTTTCAGTGTCTGGCCACAGAATCACAGGCTAAAGCAGGAAACACTTCACTAGTTTTCAGCTCAAGCGTCTCTTTTAAACATTAAAGCTGACTGGTGCTAATGCTAACGTTAGCGTGAGGTTGTGAGAAAGATTCAGGGTTTGTCAGGAACAGAATCCAGCAAACACGGGAAAGACTTTCAGTTGCTCTTCCTGTACATCAATGACCTGGAGACGGACACTCCACAGTCACTTTCGAGACAGGGTCACATGGTCTACGGGTCAGACGCACCTCGGGGACGTAGTTGTCCCTGCGCTCGCGCTCCTCCTCCTGCAGCTTGATGGAGATTCCCCTGACCGGCCCTCTCTGGATGCGCTTCATCAGATGCGTCACGTACCTGCGGACACAGAGACGGTCAGTCAGACACATTCAGGACTGAGCGCTTCCACCTCGTGACGGTCAGTGCGGTTCGTGTTCGGACAGGAAGTGACATCAGCACAGTGATTCTGCAGACTCGAGGATCTGATGATCTGAATCAGGCGTTTTATGAGGGAGACAGAGAATGAGCGGCGCTGGACCGTCATGACCTCTGACCCCACACATGTATGGTCTGTACTGTAACCTGTCTGTCAGTGTGTCTCAGTATCTGACTGCAGTAACAGTGACGTGTGCAGTATCCCAGGATGCACTGCTCTCACCCGGCGATCTTGTTGCGGAGCTTCTTGCTGGGGATGATGGCGATCTCCTCGCACACGCGCTTGTTGGTGTGGAAGTCGTTGCCCAGGCGGGTGTAGTACTTCTCGATGATGACCCGAGCGGCCTTCTTCACCGTCTTGGTCCTGACTCGACCCTGTAGCACCACAGAAGAAGAAGATCAGAAACACTCTTCATGTACAAACACAGCTTCAGTTCACACAGGGTCTGACGGCAGCAGTGCATTCTGGGCCGATCAGAAACACAAACACACAGCAGAATCTCCATCTGAACGGATCAGTTCCTCGATATCTGATCACGTGTGAAGATTAACACTCACTCAAGTGAAATAAACGCACTGAACGCGCGCGGCGGCGTCAGTGTGAGAGCGACTGTGATCGCGCTCTTTAACGCGCTTTAATCTGTCGCACACACTCATCTGTCGCGTCATACTCACACACACCGACGCCAGTCAATCTCTACATCACACCCGAGCGCTCGCGCAGATGAATCGAGCAGGACAGAAGGAGGATTACAGCAGATTAATGAGAGCGACACAGTCAGATACCCACCATGATGATCCGGAGAGCGGAAGAGAAAGAAAAAGAGCCAGACCGGAACTGGAACCGACAAAGCGAGCGCCGCAGCGCCACTCACTGACCTCTAGCGGTGGAGGAGCGACACTGCAGCTCATTCATCTTTACATACAGATGATACAATGGATGCTATCCGTAGCTCCCACCAAAATACCATAGTAAATCTCATTAGGTTCAGAATAATTCTGTTTTCTGGTGTAACAATAATAAATGTACTGATCTTGGTGTTTAGGTGTAATCACTAATCTTCTGTACTTTTGTGCATGTGCAGAAATATCAGATTTGTGCACTTCAAACTATACCTGTCATAAATCTGTTCTTTCATCTCTGGCCAGCTTCAGCAGTATGAGACAAAAGACTGTTTTAAACTTCATATTTGAACATTTAAAGGTGCCTGTAAAACTGACTGCTGTTTGTGTTACAGATGAAGACAGGAGCGTTCACAGCAGATCCGGTGAGTTCAGCACTAACGCCAGCACTCGTTCCTCTGATATACAGCAATCTGTGTTTTATCATGTCAGGTGTGTTTGAATATCTGTAAAGCTTTCAGATCTAACCCTGTGTTCAACAGTAGAGTACATGTTCATATTGACTGTTAGCTGGAGAAAAACTCCAAAGAAAATGAGTTGGAAACTCAGTGTTTTCAGTCATGTGGAACTAAATGAGCCGATTAAGCAGCAGCTGTAGATGAATTACAAATATAGGATCATTCTCACAGACTTCATCTTTGAATCTCATTTAAAAAAAATTAACAAATCTTTAAGCACAGCAAGTGTTATGTGTTCAGATGAGTGACCGTCGCTGCTGCAGACTGACCTGACGAATCATTGACCAGAAACATGTGCTTCATCACAGCTTCTGTCTGACAAGCGCTGATCCACTCAGATACTGATGTTAATCCTTACATGTACAGTAAATCAAAGATCAAGCTATGGGATAAAACACCAGATATTCAGGAGAGGATGGACAGAATCCCTCGACTGCTCATTAAAGTCTGATCAGTTAATCAGACATCACTCAGTCATGTGATCAGTGAATCAGACATCATACAGTCATGTGATCTTTGCTGTCAATCAATGTAGAGATCAGGCAAACTCTGAAAAATTCATTTTATTTAACTTCTGTACAAAATGAACCAAACAATTCCAATAAAAGTATTTACAGATGTACACTAAAAACTGTCATGCATCAATGAAACATGAAAATCATGAAATTATTCATCCTCCTCATCGTCGTCAATGATCGGTCTGGACCTGAAACACAGAAAACACGGTTCAGTGAAGTTTATTACAGCCCAACAACTCAAACGTCTCAATTGAAGCTCAGCACTCACTTCCTGGGTGCTTTAGTCACGCCGCTGCCGCCCGCCTCCTCGTCATCAGACGTGGGATGAAGGTTCTCCTTCTCTGGCTTCCGGCTGGGACCGCCGAAGAAATCCCCGATCCCCTTCTGCCATGTCGGAGTGGGACGCGGACACACGGGATTCCCTCCGGCATACTTGCTCTTGGCTGACCAAAGCAAACACAACAAACACAGTTATTGACATGGACACACACACACACCACTTTTACTGAAGAATATTGACAGTAAATATTGACCCGATATTGACAGTAACACTGATGCTGAAAACAAACTCAAATAACACTGACTGACTTCACCAATGTGAAAACCTTCATAAATGCCACAAATATCCTAAATAACTAAAAATGTATCTTTTAGCGTTATGTTTTAATTAAAGAACATAAACAAGTCCTCCAAGAAGATTGTGTGCGCGCGTACTCACCAGGCGTGCCCGACTGCGCGCCGCCGCTCGGCGAGTTCATGGATCCGGACGCGCCGAGTGACTTCCGGGGCGCGGAAGCTGCAACAGCTAGAACAAAAACACACAAAATTAACGATCACATTCAATAAATCCTGCACAACACAAGCCACACGGTCAGAATGACGTTAATTCCGCTCGCGGAGACTTTCAGCGTTTCATTGTGACGCGACGCGGATGAACGTGAAAGTGGCGCCATTTCATTTAGGCTCCATTCAACTCTATTAACAGACGTTCACTAACATTCGTTAATGTTCAGTAATAATAATGACACGATTAGAGCTGTGAAAACACACATTTAATAATTTATGAGAAAATTCACATCTGGTGAAACAGTGTTTAAGACCAGTGCTCGCTAGACAACAAAAACAACTTTAACGCTAAACGACGTTTACAAATAAATATAGTTCATAAACGTACAAAAGCGATGTTTGTCAGGAAAACGGCAGTGCTGCAGCTGAATTAGTTACTGTGTGTTTGTGCTTTTGAGTCGCAGCACAAATGGCGGGAGATGAATGATAAACACATTTACTCATTCATCTATACATCAACATAAACAGAAAAATACTGCATATGCCACTACAACAACAATAAGAAGGAGAAGGACAATAAGAATAATAATATCACGATTAATACAACTTTACCATTCTAGACAAGGTTAATAAACGAGTTTTGACGCGGTCAGGGTCCCTGGTCAGTCTAAGTAATGTTGAGTCGGTTTGTTTGACGTTTCTCACCTTTCCTGTATGATCCGGGAACGCTATCAGCTTTAGTTCGCACCATCGCGCCTGTCTTCTGATGCCCGCCGCGCGCGTTCCTTCACTGCCGCTGAACTGACGAAATAAAGCTCGCGATTCCCGCCTTCTTTTTAAAAGAGAAGCAGAATCGCATGGCGTCACGGACCGTCAGCCAATGGCTGAACAGGAAACGGGGACACGTGACTGCAGATTGCGCCACTCCCATTTTAAAGGACAGATGAACAGCATTATAGAAAAGTTACCATGGTAACTATAGATTGGCCTGTTACTCTTACTGAGGCAAAGCAGCGTTGATTTTATCGCCACTGTCAAGTTTTATTAAACATTTACTGTAGTGACAATAAATGAAGTAACTATCGTAGTAAGGTTGGATTAATGGCACGTTTGTGTAACATACATTTTCTGTAACGATGTTTATTGTGGAAAGAGCTGTACAATAACTGACGTGTGTGCACTGCTGATATTATATTGGTTAATATTCACCAATCAATAGTGTGTGTGTGTGCGTGTGTGTGTGTGTGTGTGCGTGTGTGTGTGTGAGTGCGTGTATGTGTGTGTGTGCGTGTGTGTGTGTGTGTGTGAGTGTGTGTGTGTGTGTGTGTGTGTGAGTGTGTGTGTGTGTGTGTGTGATGTCAGAAGCGTACAGTAATCAGATCTGGAGGATTACAGTAATCAGTGGTCTCACAGGGTCTGTGGTCCTTCAGAGCTGGCGTTGTTGAGTGTATTTGATTGGCTCATGCCGTGTTGTTGATGCTCAGGTTCATGTTCTTGTGTTGTTCTTCAGGAGGAGCTGACGGCTGGAGATAAGCAGATGAAGCTTGTTCCTGTAAATCTATGTTATGAATGTGCAGATTCAAATGTTCTTCAGAAGACCAGTGATCATGAGCTGGCCAGCGGGTCACGCTTATGTCGGCCTTCACCCGAGTCAATCCTCTTATTCCTTCATCATCCTCATCCTCATTCTCATGTGTGTCCTGTTTGTTTATATCTGTGGTGAGAGATATCCAGCGTCAGGTCACCGCCTCAGAATGATGTTTGTCTCCAAGCTATTTAAAGAATATCATGGTATTACTGTCCAAGGATATGGAAACACCATGGTATGATTTGTTAGTGTGCACACCAGTGTAACTGTAGAGTAGGACACAGTCACTGAAACCAGCCTGTTATAAGAGAGTGTGTGTAAGAGAGTGTGTGTAAAAGCTTCACACCGCTGTCACTTCATCTGATCTGATGTCTGCAGACATTCAGCTCAGAGTTTGTGCTTCACATCCAGAGCATCTTCCATCTTTATGAAGGTAATGATGGTTTGAGTCTAATTAGCAAGCGCTGCACTGTAGTTATTTGGGCCAGTGTAAAAAGATCATGAATATTCAGTAATATTGTTGATTTGACAGCACTGTCACTCAGATGAGAGATGAACGTGAACTGATCTGATCTGAATAAGGACACTACAGTCTTCTGTAGAGCTGCTTTACAGCACAGTGTGAATGAATGTTGCAACATTGACTCTGTTAACACTGACATTAGGAGACTGTAGCATCTGTGTGACATTATATGGAAATTCTTTACGGGCTGTAAATTAAAAGAGCCCATAACAGAGCAGTGACATCATCATCACCGTGCTTTGCTTCATGTGATGTCGGCAGGTCAACGGACAGTAAATCAGGGATTACATCTGAGGAAAACACCACAACACATGCAGACGCTCAGACACGACAGGTATAAATATCTCCACGCTCACCACAGGAAGTGGGTCACGGAGGCGGGACGGTGTGTTTGCCATTCTGAGGTCATGCGACACCTGAGAATGATTCTGTGTGATTCCTGTGATTGTCATGTTACTCTGTGTGTTATTTCTATCAGCAGATCCCGTCTGGCTGCAGTGGTTTGTCCCACTGATCTCACCCGTCCCGTCTCTTCAGAGAGGAGCGCTGATCTCCAGACAGGAGTGTGTGAGACTCTGAGACGCTGCCCTCATGTTCTCTGCGTTCCCTGCATCAGGATCACCTGACGCACTGATGTATTGCTTTGGAAGTGAGAAAGTGGTGAGTTATTCACTGATTCACTGTGTTATAAACTGTGCACCATGTGTTCATGTTCATTTCTTTGCTTGTTCAACTTTTATCTGATGCTAATGTTCATACACACACACACACACACACACACACACACACACACATTTTTATAACTCACACAAATGCAGTAACACTTTACAATAAGGTCTCATTTGTTAACATTAGTTATTGCATTAATTAACATTAACAGTGAGCAATATATTTTTACAGCATTTATTAACCTTTGTTAATGTTAGTTATTAAAAAAGTTCATGTTAATGTTCACAGTGCATTAATGTTAACTAATACAACTTTTGATTTAAGAATGTAGTAGTAAATACTGGGATTAACATTAAGATTAATAAATGCTGTAGAAGTATTGTTCATTCTTAGTTCATGTTCACTAGTGTAGTTAACTGTTTACAAATAAAACTTTCTTGTAAAGTGTTCCTGTTTGACTCGTAGACACTGCGTTTACATTCGTCCCGCTCACCCACCACAGGGAGAGAGACAGAGGTCATAGCGTGAGGTGTAAACTTTACCTCTCGAGTCATCTGGTTAGTGCGCACTGACTACAAACAATTGGCCTGAAGCTGCACCATATGCTGCTGACTGAGCCGCTCTGAGCGTCCAATCAGAACGAGCGCTGCAGGTCGTCTGTCTGCCAGACCGAACCCAGACGACACACATCAGCCTCAGATTGACATCAGATAAACACACATGCAGAGACCAGCGTGTGTTTGAGCCTTATTTCCCATCGTCTCCCATCAGTGATCACGTCAAGTTAATCTTTGTACATCGCTTTCACAATAAACACTGTTTCAAAGCAGCTCTACAGAAAATCATGATGTTAATGTCTATAATTTAATGTCTTCATGCCTTATAGTTCCATTTATCAGATTAGAGCTGTACGAAAAATAGTTACATTTTGAGATGATACAAACAATCATACAGTGTATCAATACTCTGACATACTTATAACTGATACACTTGTTACTCTGACACACTCGTTACACTGACCAATTCGTTACTCTGACACACTCGTTACACTGACCAACTCGTTACTCTGACACACTCTTTCCTGACACACTCGTTACACTCATTACTCTGACACACTCGTTACACTCGTTACTCTGACAAACCCGTTACTCTGACACTCGTTACACTCATTACTCTGACACACTTGTTACTCTGACGCTCATTACTCTGACACACTCTTTACTCTGACACACTTGTTACTGACCCACTCGTTACACTCATTACTCTGACACACTTGTTACTCTGACACGCTCTTTACTCTGACAAACTCGTTACTCTGACACACTCGTTACACTCGTTACTCTGACACACTTGTTACTCTGACACACTTGTTACTTTGACACACTTGTTACTCTGACACACTTGTTACTCTGACACACTCGTTACACTCGTTACTCTGATACACTTGTTACACTTGTTACTCTGACACACTCGTTACACTTGTTACTCTGACACACTTGTTACTTTGACACACTTGTTACTCTGACACACTCGTTACACTCGTTACTCTGACACACTTGTTACTCTGACACACTTGTTACTTTGACACACTTGTTACTCTGACACACTTGTTACTCTGACACACTCGTTACACTCGTTACTGACACACTTGTTACTTTGACACACTTGTTACTCTGACGCTCATTACTCAGACACACTCTTTACTCTGACACACTTGTTACTGACACACTCGTTACACTCATTACTCTGACACACTTGTTACTCTGACACACTCGTTACACTCGTTACTCTGACACACTTGTTACTCTGACACACTTGTTACTTTGACACACTTGTTACTCTGACACACTTGTTACTCTGACACACTCGTTACACTCGTTACTCTGACACACTTGTTACTCTGACACACTTGTTACTCTGACACACTCGTTACACTCGTTACTCTGACACACTTGTTACTCTGACACACTTGTTACTTTGACACACTTGTTACTCTGACACACTTGTTACACTCGTTACTGACACACTTGTTACTTTGACACACTTGTTACTCTGACGCTCATTACTCTGACACACTCTTTACTCTGACACACTTGTTACTGACACACTCGTTACACTCATTACTCTGACACACTTGTTACTCTGACACACTCTTTACTCTGACACACTTGTTACTCTGACACACTTGTTACACTCGTTACTCTGACACACTTGTTACTCTGACACACTTGTTACTTTGACACACTTGTTACTCTGACACACTTGTTACTCTGACACACTCGTTACACTCGTTACTCTGACACACTTGTTACTCTGACACACTTGTTACACTCGTTACTCTGACACACTTGTTACTCTGACACACTTGTTACTTTGACACACTTGTTACTCTGACACACTTGTTACTCTGACACACTCGTTACTCTGACACACTTGTTACTTTGACACACTTGTTACTCTGACACACTTGTTACTTTGACACACTCGTTACACTCGTTACTCTGACACACTTGTTACTTTGACACACTTGTTACTCTGACACACTTGTTACTCTGACACACTTGTTACTTTGACTCACTTGTTACTTTGACACACTTGTTACTTTGACTCACTTGTTACTCTGACACACTTGTTACTCTGACACACTTGTTACTTTGACTCACTTGTTACTTTGACACACTTGTTACTTTGACTCACTTGTTACTCTGACACACTCGTTACACTCGTTACTCTGACACACTTGTTACTTTGACACACTTGTTACTCTGACACACTTGTTACTCTGACACACTTGTTACTTTGACTCACTTGTTACTTTGACACACTTGTTACTTTGACTCACTTGTTACTCTGACACACTTGTTACTTTGACACACTTGTTACTTTGACACACTTGTTACTCTGACACACTTGTTACTTTGACACACTTGTTACTTTGACTCACTTGTTACTCTGACACACTTGTTACTCTGACACACTTGTTACTTTGACTCACTTGTTACTCTGACACACTCGTTACACTCGTTACTCTGACACACTTGTTACTTTGACACACTTGTTACTTTGACTCACTTGTTACTTTGACACACTTGTTACTTTGACTCACTTGTTACTTTGACACACTTGTTACTCTGACACACTTGTTACTCTGACACACTTGTTACTTTGACACACTTGTTACTCTGACACACTTGTTACTTTGACACACTTGTTACTTTGACTCACTTGTTACTCTGACACACTTGTTACTTGGACACACTTGTTACTCTGACACACTTGTTACTTTGACTCACTTGTTACTCTGACACACTTGTTACTCTGACACACTTGTTACTTTGACACACTTGTTACTTTGACACACTCGTTACTCTGACACACTCGTTACTCTGACATGCTTGTTATGAAATGTGTTGATGGTGATCTCTCATTGACAGGTCTTTGCTCCGTCACCAAAGCCAGAGGAGTTGAACAGAGAGTCTGTCTCGTACCCATCACCAGGATTACCCAGCAGCCCTTTCACCAGCGCAGTGTTTGGTGAGATGCCTTTTGCTGCTCATTCTTTCTCGGATTCTGAACATGGTTTGTGTGTGAATGTGTTTGTGTTCAAACAGAGGAAAGCCTGTGTGTGTTGTAGGTGCATGTTTGTGTCTCTCAGCTCTGGGAAGCTGAATGGTCTCAGATTCAAGGTTCCTCAGACAAGAGACATGAGCATCTGTTTGCTCAGCTGCTTTTAAATGTCTGAAAGTTTGTAAAGGAAAAGTCGAGCATCTACAGCCAGACGAGTGCTGCTGCTTTGATTCCTGTTCTGAAAATGTTGATTCTTTCAGCCTTTAGTTTTAGTCACATTCGAAGATAATAAATTAATGATCTGATCACATGCGTGCTGAGGTTTTCTTTATAATGATGTGTGTGTGTGTGTGTGTGTGTGTGTTTATGTGTGTTAGATGGCATGGGCAGTTCAGAACTCTGGAGCTCAGCCAATGGCAGCAGCTCGTCAGCTCAGGAAGGCATGCTGGGAAATTCAGCACAGACTGGGAACTGTGGAGACCTGGTGTCACACGAGCGGCTGGTAAAACTTTCCCTCCCTCTACAGGTGTGACAGAGGCCTCAGAAAGCTCATTTTCCTCAAGTATAACCATCAAATTTACATTTAGTCATGAATCAGAGATGCAATAATAATCAGACATGTTTTGTGTGTGCAGAACACGCGGCTGCATTCAGATGGCACTAAACGTCTCCCGTCGATGTCCTGCTTCCACCGAGGCAGAAGCACAGCCACGTTTCTCTCCTCACCTGTAGGAGGCGCAGAGTGCTGCACAGGTACAAGTCTTGCTGGTTAAACTCAACAACAGCTCAATCAATCAGTCACCTGTCAGCTGAAGTTCAGACTCCATGGATTCAGAAATGTATTGTTGGATCCAATCTATACTAAGGTTATGTGTTAGTATTTGTTTGAACGTCTTGTAGATGATCAGCACTATGACTGACCAATAAAATCTTTAGAGTTAGGTTAGGAACGTGTTTACGCTTAAATGGTTCGTGAAAAACAATCACACAACCTGCAGAAGGAACGGAAGAAACTGCTGGGACCTAGCAATCCAAGATGTTTTGTTCTGCAGCCATGCGTTTAGCAGCAGGTCCCCTGAATTACTGTGGTTGGTTTGATATGAATAAGGGTGTGACATCTTCATCTCTCACCAGCAGGAGCCAATCACTGCCCACAACCCACTGGAATGACATCACTGCCGGCCAATTACGAACCTGCGCTGGTAAGATCAGTCTGTAGTGAGATCAGATTTATCTGATGTAACTTCAGCAAGAGAACGAGAGACAGAAGCATCTGTCTGTCCCATCTCAGGTGGAGGACCGGCTGGACGAAGCCATCCATGTCCTGCGCAATCACGCAGTGGGTGTGACCAATGCCGACCTGACCAATGATCTGCGCAGCCTGTTCGGACAGACGCCCCACGGGCCAATCACATCCATCGCTGGCTCAATGGCCAGCAGATCGTCAGCAGTTGTAGGTTTGAGTTTGTAGGTTTCAGCTGATGGTTCTTTATTGAACTGTTCCTCGTACTCATGTATGCTTGTTTTGTGATTGATAGAGTGAGTCGGCCGCTCTGGCGATACACTCGACTGTCTCTCAGCCCGCCGCGGACCTGACCAATCAGAGAGACCGTTGCAGAGGTGTGGTCCAATCAGCATCACTCATCCACGCGTTTAATGACACTGTGTGTTTCCAGCATTAGAGTTATAGTTCTACATTTCATTTAAGACTTCATGTCATTCCACTCGTGAGGTGCCCTTCATTCTATTCTATTCGTTCTATTCTATTTTTGTTATATTTCTATTCTATTTTAGAATCTATTTATTCTATTCTACTCTATTATCTATTCTATTTACTGTATTGTCTATTCAATTCTACTCAGTTCTATTCTATTATCCATTCTATTTTACTGTATTGTCTATTCAATTTTACTCAGTTCTATCCTATTCTATTCTATTACCAAATCCATTACCTGTTCTATTATCTATTGTATTTCTATTCTATTCTACTCTATCATTTGTTCTATTTTTCTTTTCTACTCTATCTATTCTATTTTACTGTATTGTCTATTAAATTGTACTCAGAATATGTAATAGAATATAAGAGAACTATTTTATTATCTATTCTATTTTTATTACATTTATTTATTGTTTGTCTATTAAATTCTACTTAGTTCTATTCTATTACCTATTCTATTATCTATTTTATTTTATTCTATTATCTATTGTCTATTCTAATCTGTTCTGTTCAATTACCTATTCTATTCTACTCTATTATGTATTCTGTTTACTCTATTGTCTATTAAATTGTACTCAGATCTATTATATTCTATTACATATTCTATTATATTGATTCTATTTTATTCTATTAATTTATTGTTTATTGTCTATTCAATTCTACTGTTCTATTAAATTATATTACAATTCTATTATCTATGCTATTTTTATTCTATTCTATTCTATTTCCTTTTCTATTATCTATTCTCTTTTTATTCTATTCTACTCTATTATCTATTATATTTTACTCTTTTGTCTATTAAATTCTACTCAGGTCTGTTCTATTCTATTTTACTCTATTGTCTACTTCAATTCTACTCAGTTCTATTATATTATATTACTATTCTATTATCTTTGCTATTTTTATTCTATTTTACTCTATTATATATTCTGTTTTACTCTATTGTCTATTAAATTGTACTCAGTTCTATTCTATTACATATTCTATTATATTATCTATTTTATTATCTATTTTTTATTCTATTTATTGTTAATTGTCTATTCAGTTCTATTCTATTCTATTACCTATGCTATTTCTATTCTTTTCTACTCTATTATTCTATTACCTATGCTATTTTATTCCATTGTGTATTAAATTCTACTCAATTCTATTTTATTCTATTCTATTACCTATTCTATTATCTGTTCTATTTTACTCTGTTGTCTCTTCAATTCTACTCAGTTCTATTCTGAATGATCTGTCTCTCTCTGGCTGCAGGGCTGATATCCCATGATGCCTCAGTATCTCTGCAGCTGAAGTCAGAAGTGTCTGAGGTGGAGGAGCTGCTGATGCGTCATGTGACCCGCGTCTCCTCTGATGATGCGAGCGACACTCGAACGGCCGCCGGCGACACTGGGACCAGGACGAGGTGACGTTCCTCCATAACGCTCCTGTAACCTCTGATTCACGAGAAATTTCATGGATTATGAAATATAATCAGAATCACTACGAGCTTTATTGGTACAAGGAATTTGTCTTTGTGACAGAAGAAAATTAAAAAGTAGCAATAAATGATAAAGCATGTAAGTTAGTTTTTAATACATGTGCAGTCTGTTATTTAAAGGCTGTTTCATTGTTTTGTTTTATTCATTTGCAGACAAAGTTCATTTTCATCTAGTTATTGGTTCTTTAATGTCTGGCAATTTATTCGGCCACTAGAGGGCGAAACAACCTTACAGCTGCAGTGACTGGCCTGTGTGTGTTTGTGTCTGAATGATACAGATGATGGAGAGGAAACACACGTGTATCATCATCATCATCATCATCATCATCATCCACTAACACACACACACACACACACACACACCGTCTTCATCTTCAACACTGCCTCTTGTGCATTTCAAACACAGCAAACTTCTGTCTGTCAAATGTCTGGCTTGAAGTGTTTGTGCATCT